>NW_019385222.1:95820-105515 GCF_000671375.1 Centruroides sculpturatus
CCTAACAAATTACATTAAATTTGATTACATTGAAATTTACAACATTTTATTTTAAAAAAATATTAAATAATTAATTTTAATCATTTTAAGATAAATTAAATTTTAAATCACATTTAAAAACATTAATTTTTCGTTACAATTAAATACGAATATCGTTTAAAGAGGGAACTCATTTATGGCCTCGATGACGTGACGTCATCAGGTGTTATGTGTTTCAGGTGTGGGGATGTTATGTCGAATAGAAAGTTTACAATTTGTATTTTGTGACACAAATTAGAAAGGATTTAAAAAAATCCACGTTTCTAAATACTTGTTTAGACGCAGATTTCCATAAATATCGGTGAGTAGACGTGAATAATTCGCCATTTTTTTTTTTTCTTCTTCTTGCTGTAGAAATACAGCTATGGGAGATTAGGCTTAGATATGCAAAATAATATTTGATAGATAGCAATTTAATTTTATTGAAATTCATTAATTGATTTTACATGCAATTGTTTGAATTTACGGAATAAATAAAGACGAATTAATAATATTTTTTTTTTACTATTGAATAGAGTAACTGTGTTTTTGTTAAAAGACTAAATACCTGTTGTAGTGTTGTTGACACTTGAAGTTATGATTTCATTTATTTTGATAACAAGTGTATAAGGATTATTTAATTATAAAAAAAATGCATTTTAATTTTGTATATATTTTTTAATTTAAAAATTATCTATTTCATTATTAATTATGTTTAACTTTTTATTAATATAGACTACTTAATTATTATCATTGTTAATTATGTAATAATTAATTATAGATGTTGGGATTTTGGATCTACTTATTTTTTATATAATTATATGTATATTATAGATGTTAATATAGTTTATGTATGTTTGTCTTGTTTTCTTTATCGCTTAAGATATTTTTAAAATATGCTTTTATATGCTTTAAGATAGATAAGTTTCAAAATATCTATCCTGATCTTAAGATTGTGTGTTTGTCTTATTAACTGCAAAATAGTTTTTAAACGTTTGCAAATTTCCATTTCAAATTGATTATTACAATCTATACTAATATTATAAAGAGGTAAAGTTTGCAAGTTCGGATGTAGGAGGTAATCTCCGAAACTACTCGTCCGATTTCAAAAATTATTTCATCAATATTTAGAATAGACCTTCGGGGTGGACGTAGGCTGTATATTATTCTGTTAAACATTCATATAAATTAAAAGATATCATCTAGGTAAACGTTATATTTTTGGTGTCGGCAAGTGGCGAGAAGCAAGATGTTTACGTATACGAGATAGGTAACTGCGCGGTGTAGTCGCGTGGTCGGCTAGAAATGCAGTGCACGTTTAAGAACTTGTATATTATATAGATGTCGAAATTCCCCACTGCAAAGGAGAGGAACAAAATTAAGGATTACCGTGAAGAACTCGGCTTCTATTATACTATTTTGCGTTTTAATAGGGTATGTCGAGAATGTACACTAAGAAGGGATTTTTTGAAATTCCCTCTTGCGGGGAGTGTTATACATTTATAATAGATACATTTTGAGCCTCAGCAAGCGTGGCTGGGTACAGCTAGTACTAGTATAAAGCAAAGTTTGGAAATACTTAGATACTAATTAATGTAAGATGGTGCATAATATAATAACAGCTTTGTTAATAAATTATATCAAATTGAAAAGTATAAATGTTGCACATTTGAAAAATTTCTTTGCTGTATGTTATTCAAAAAATCAAAAAAGTCTTGTTAAGTTGAAGGTTATTAGGTAGAAAAGCTTGATCTCTAGTTAATGAGTTTAATACTCAATTTTCTCAAAATTTTCTATGGCCAGAAATTTCCATTATTGAGTCATTTCTCGTGAATCTGTTCACAGAATGATTAAAAATTTGTATACGGTTTATAGTGCCTTTTGAATGCTGGCGTCTCATTATGTCCTATTTAGAATGCTGATAACATACATCAATAAAAGGATGTCAACACAAGGTTGTAATGGTATGGTGTTGTGTTCTGCATGGAGCAGTAATGTTTATCTTAATTGTCTCTGTTCATACAGAATGTAAGAGAAAAAAAATCAAAATTACTTACTGGGATATCATCACAATTCCAGGCTGAAAGTTTTAATCATATTTTAATTTTACTAAAAATTTTGAATTGAAATCATGTGACTTCCAGTTTAGACTGGAAGTTTGTATATAACACAACCATGTATCTATAAACCTTTTACCAGTGTGCATTTCATCACACTCTACAATTACGTTACAAACATTTTCGAACCGTTACGGTTCTTCTTCAGGTAACAGTCTCCTAACGGAATGCGGTTTGATGATGTTAAGAAATACGATCCGGAACGATGTCCCCCCGATGATGTCACTATGGACTTGTGCATTATACATGTGTTCTATCCAAGAGATTTATCTAGTAGGGCCTCGATATCTAGATTTCGATATCGAGATTTATCTAGTAGGGCTGCCAGGTCGTCAATAGAGCGATTTCATCCTTGTAGTTAATGCAGTTACATTCTTTAAACGTGTTTAGGCATATGTAGATCGCCTCCAGCCATCTGAGATGGTTCGTGCGGTGGGTGGTGTGAATGACCTTTGCTTGAGAGAATATGGGTTCTGTTCTATGTTAGGATCTGACACGTATACGGCCAGAGCTGTGTTGGTTCTTTCATGGTTAATATTTGCTTTATGCTCTTTGATCCAGGTTACGAGGGGGACGTTTGGTTGATCTTATGTGGATCATGTTTCTATCACACCTGTGATCAATGATAGGGATGGTGTAGACACCGGGAAGCTTATTTTGGTCTGGGGTGTCTTTTCCATTTCATAACAAATCAAAAATCGTAGTGCATCTTCTAATTGTAATATGGATATTATTTTTCTTAGCTATCTCCTTGTATATGGATTTTAGCACCAGATTATATGTGATAGGGATGTTGCTACTTGGAATAACGTTGGAGAGTTGGTGACGGTTTGCTTCCTGCTGTATTTTTGTGTTCAGTTTATTTATGAGCCCATGGTATCCGTGCTGTTTGGCTATATCCTCTGTGTTTCATTTTGGACCGGAATGCTGTTTGGGAAGAAGAGTGTATACTATGTGCGATATCATCTACTAGTGCAGTAATGCACTAGTAGATGATATCAATGACAACCCGTATGGCTTAACTATAGAAGTAGACCAGGTACATCCTACAGAAGCTCACTTCCTGGACATTATGATGGAGAGAACAACTGTCCACATAGCGGTGTATCGCAAACCGAGCACAGATTGTTTATACATACCAGCTGGGTCTTGTGACCCTCCACAGTACAAAGTCGCAGCTTTCAAAGCTTTGATCAAGAGAGTGCATATGCACATGCATAACGTGCAAGTCTGTAGTGACGTCATCAGTTCGGGACATCGTTCTGGATCGTATTTCTTAACAATGTCGAACCGCATTCCATTAGGACACGGGTTCCCAATCTATGGGTCGCGACGGGTTTTCTGTAGGGTCGCCAACTTATACAGTAAACTAAAAAAAATATTCACTATAATGCAATTTTTATTTTTAATGGTGTCTTGAAGTTTGAATAATTTCATATATTTTTTTAAAATTAAAATAAGTGTAATCTAGGTACGCTANGTATAAACTTTTTTAAAAAAATATCTACAGCAGCGAGTTTAGAAGTTATCAAACGTTCGAAGACAATCCCTGCTAACAGATTTCCATATCCTCTGACTGAATCACAGCACATGACGTGGATAACTGATGAAATGGTAATAATATCTAATTAATTAATAAACATAAGATTGATGACATTAGTCGGCGGGATGGCCGAAGAGATTAAAACATCAGCCAACCGCTCTGGGTACACTGGATCAAATCCGAGTCATATACTCACTAGGCCCAAGCCTGGAAAGCAGAATTTCGAATACCACAATAAAAAAAAAATAATAATTTTATGTAGAAACAATTCATAAAGGAATTAGTGCAAATTAAAAGCTTGAGTATAAACAAAAGACACATCAGTTAAGTTGTGTTTAATAATACTGTATTTGAATATATTTTGCATGAACAGAGTGGTAGAACTAATGATAGGTTTTTAAAGAGGCCCTCTTAGTGCTCACGGGACGGGAGTCAAACACAGTAGACCCCCTATAACGTTGTAGATAATTCCGCGTTATATGAATTCCATGTTGTACGAGTCACTTAGATTTTACAAATACGTGTGCCGGGCTGTGAACTACTCACGTATTTGTAAAATCTAAGTGACTCGTACAACATGGAATTCATATAACGCTGAATTATCAACAGTGTTCTAGGGGGTCTATTGTAATAATAAAATATGATTGTACGTCGTTTTCCATTATTTGACGTACTGTATATTTATACTATTTATATCATTTCAGTTGCATTCAATTAATACTGTAATAAGAAAAGTACAGTATCTAAGTTATCTTACAACTGTTCCTCCGATAATAAACAACTTATAATTAAACTTTAACAGGAAGTAAAAAATATAAGACAATTCTGAAGCACTATATATATGTTTTTATATCCTGTCGAAAATTATTTGCCTTGTCTTTAACATAGAACGTTCATTATTTAATGTATAATTGTAGCTTTTCTGTTGTAAATTTCTAATCTAAACCTAAATATTTCTAAATTTCTATCTAGAATTAGAAATTCCATGAAAGTTTGATAACACGTTTAAAAAAATCCATCGACTCCCGTCACTTCCTCCGTAAAAACACTTAAAATTGCGTGTGCCATCTGTTATGATATTTATTTTAAAAAATTTCATATTTATATTTGAATTATTATAAAATTAATTATTATAAAATGGCAAAAAGCTTAATTTAGAGATCAGTTTTATATATAAAAAAATTGTAAATGCTAATAACGAGTAAAATCTTCATTAAATCTTACCCAACTATATACGACACATGATTCGCCCACCAATGGCCGAAAAACCACTGAACACTTGTGGGTCCTGGGTTGACGCTTTGCCAACGCGCTGGCCACGTGGAGTTTTCTGAGTTTCTCCACGTCTGTAACGCCTAAATAGAAGCCAGTTTTCCTTAAAAAGACCTCCCGGAAGGCATCCCCTTAGGCAGATCGCCCAAGTGTTACGTTGCCATAACTTAATAAAACAAACAAACCCTCAATAAACAAATCTCCCTGCAAAATTTCAGAAATTTTCGACAAAAGACAAATGAGTTATTAAGCTTTAAAGCGGGTGAACAAAATCGTACCCTCTCATATACAAATCTTGCGAGGTTATTTCTTGACCGATCGCCATACTTTTCCTCTGTTATTTAAAATAGAAAAAGTAAAAATTCAAGGGGTGCGGTTGGTTGTTTGTTTACTCTTTCCGCCCTGTGGGTACTAAGAATGCTTCTTTTAGCAAGCCCATTATGAGTTCGGCCAGACTCAAAATGGGGCGGCCGGGTGGTGAGGGATGGGGTCCGACATATCCGGTCGGACCACCTCCCGAAAAATTCCTGGGGATTTTTGATCCATCTATATTTGATTCCGGGTCCCCCAGAGCGGCAGGCTGTCACCGTGATCGTTCGACCATCCTGCCGGGGTGCGGGTAGTAGAAAAGATTAAGAACTATTGTTCTGATTACAGTAATGGGTCACTATAATACCATCGTTAAATAAACCAATAAAATAGAAATAAATCGATGCCAGTATGGAAATTTCAGGATCGGTTGAAAAAAGACTCTCTTAGCCTCAGGACAATAAAAGTAAAAAAATCAATTGAGTAAATCTTGTGACTGTTTTTATTCATTTGGCCATTTTATTCGAACGTTATTATTTCAATAGTTTCGAATATATAAAATGGCAAATATTTCTATAAATAATTATAAAAATTAAGTGCTCAATAAATATTTATATTCTATATATAAATTATTCATCTGTTTTAAATGATAAATTCAACGTAGTAGAAAATTGTTTTTGGTTTTTGGGAATTAATTAAGAGAAGCTTTTAACAAGCTTTCTCAATGCCCAAAGGCGAAAACACCGGGAGGAAAAGGGAGAGGAAAATGAATGATCGGGAAGTGGAGAACGAGTTAGACATATCTGACCATGAAAAATTGTTGAGGATTTAAACTCAGATTCCTCCTTCGATCCATGAGTAGATGTCTCAGTATCATAGGATAGGGAAATCCCTATTTTATGAGACATTAATAAGCTATTTAAAACACTTATCAGTAAAATATATTTATTAATAGACTGTTTAAGTTTAATTATAGTGTATTTTATTATTTTTTAAATATTGTTTTGTATATTCTAGATACCGGTACCAATAGACAAAAATGACATCAGACTCTATCATCCTAAGAAACGAAGCTCCATTACAAAATTCATGGATTACTATTTTTCATGTAATAAAAACAAAAATAATTAAAGTGAAAAATAAATTAATAAAATTGAAGCACACCAAAATTATCTGTTAAAATTATCTAACATTTTAAAACATATTTGTGACATTAATATTTTTATTTATAAAAGTTTTTCTTTTTAATTTTAAGAGATGATGTCTTTTGTTTCTATTGTGAAATTTTTAATGTATCTTCGTCTAGCTTAATTAAGTAAAGATGGCTACCGTAATTAGCAACATGACAATCTCATGAAACTTCAAAACATCACTTAGTTGCTCAAAAATCGTGGTTTGGGCTAATGCACAGACTGAAATCTTCTCTCACAATAGATGTAGAATCTCAAAGAATTAATCCAGTTAAATAAAATGGGGTTACTTGTACAGACTATCAGAGGACCAGGCTACGACAACGGGTCTGATATGAAGGGTGTTCTTACTAGACTTCAAACTAGGATAAAAAAATTTAAACACTAGAGTCTTTTATGAATCATGCAGTAGCGATTCATTAAATCTTGTGGTAAATGATATGGAAAAATCTTCACTAGAAGCTGTAAATTTCTTTATTATAGTTCCAAAGATTTATGTATTTTTTGCATCATTAACTTTGCGATCGTCATCCTTTTAAAACACGTAGATGGTTTAACATTAAAACCACTAAATGACACAAGATGAGAGAGCCGAATAGATGCAATAAAACCACTAAAGTATCAAATAGATAATGTTTACGATGCATTATATAAACGAAGATTCGGATATGGACACTTCTGCGCGAAATGAGGATTCCGGTTTATCGAATCAACTTAAAAAGTTTAAATTTGTATGTTCAATTATAATTTGGATTGAAATTCTGAACCGAATTAATTCTATTAGTAAATTAATGCAAAGTAAAGATTTTAACTTAGCTTCTGTAATGGATTTTCTATAAACCACTAAAAAATTTTTCAAAATTGTCGGTCAAATAACTTTTTTAACCAACTACTTGCAGATGACAAGGAGATAGCCGATGAAATTGATATATTAATTATTAATTTGTCCGGTTTTTCGTAGAAATTGTGAAACTATGATGAAAACAAAATAAATTTATAAAAATATTTGCGAGTATTTTATTTTAACGGTTAAAGACTTTAACTTCACACCTCTACCCAAACTTATTCCTAGGCTGAGAGTGACAAAAAATGTACAGTACTTTTAAAATTCTAACTTCAAATATTAGGTTTGTTTCAACACCAGTCCCTAACTGGTTTAAAACTGGCATGCCCATTGTTCAGTTCTTGGCTGTAAAATGACATTGCGCATGCCTAGTACGGTTTCAGATTCAAACCAGTCAGGTACTGTACTTGTGTTGGAACAAACTTATTGTAAAGCGAATGTGACAGCTTCAGTTTACAAGTTTATAATTTCTATTATAAACTTTTATGTATTATTTTTGCAATTAATATCGACATCGTACTGTTATTAATTATTTTTGGATATGCCACATGTGATTATTGTATTACTTTAATAATACAGTATATCATATACTGTACCTTCTAATAAAACAAAAAATATATTCATTTTCTACTCACAATAAAAAACCTAATTTTTTTTTAAATTTAATGTATTTGTATTTTTTGGGGTAATGTTATGCTATTTCACGTAGGGAGTAAATCAGATTCTTTAAAATTAAAATTACACAATGCCTATATATATATATAAGGGGCGGCAAATAACTATCTTGCCCAGGGCGCATAATTGCTAAGCTGGCCTCACGTCGGACAGATCGGAAGGGATTGAGCTTTGGTAGACGTCTGTTAATTTCATTAAATTTTATACGGTTTATGCAGTGGTGATATTCGAAATATTTAACAAAGGGTTCTCTAACGCGGTAAGTCACTAACACCGACAAACAAAATGGAAGTTTTGGTTAGAAATAAATACAATACTTTTTCTTGCGATATATCTAATTATAGACAGATGTCATCGTCTCTCGAAATACAATATCTTTTTTATTTCGCTGTCGATAGCACGACACGTGTTCCGCAGCCATCTTGTATTTTCTCGCATGCGCGGGATTGTGGGATCTCTCTCTTGACTGGATCTAGGGTACGTTCGTAAAGTCGAACGAGTTAAACGAGAATGACGTCATCGTTATTCGAATCGTTCGAACTAAATAAAGTTAGACTTTTCGAACGATTCGTTTATAACTAAATGGATGTTTCTAAAATCGAAGATATGAATGTTGTTAGTGCAGCCTTATCAGAAATATTTTTCTTAGATTGCTTCGGGTGGACAGTTACTCCACTCATTTCATCTTTTAATTCACAATTTAAACACTCGAGTAGATTTAGAAACATCGATATCGTCGGGCGCCATTTTCTTAACGAAGTAAACTAACTCTTTCCTTTGTGAACTTCATTAGAGTTTCATTTGAAACGTTATCACTCCAGAGCATGCGCACTGGGCGAGACTACTACTATTCGAACGATTCGTTACTAACGCGTTTAACTGGTTTGACTTTACGAACGTACCCCTAATTTCAAGAACTCTCTTGTCGATAGCGGTTGAAACTCATTTCAGTCAAGATGGAAACGGTCAAGGTAGGTCGCACCAAGACGAACGGGGTATAAGGCTCTAGTTTAGTAGTGTTACAGAGTATAATACGTATATTTTAATATATTTTTTAAAAGAAACAAAACCACTGAGAAATGTTACGTATGTTTAACAAGGTTCGGAAAACTTGGAAAATATTAACAACGAGTTCGGCCGAACCTGTGCGAACCCGCTGAATATCACCACTGGGTTTATGCATTTTACTCATTTATTTCAAAACTTCTATGCTTCGTTTTTACTTATGGTATCCATCATTCATAAGGTAATAAATGTTTTAAGGGAAATCGAGTTTTGTTAGGCATCCGAGGAGAGGAAGTATAAAAATTTCAAGAAAAATGCGGACGTAATTTATAGACAGCCCTTTACTGTACAATCTATATCTATAAAATTAAAATTTCGACAATTTTCAATATTTCTTAACGGTCAACTGTAATACAGTGGAGTCCCGAAAACTCGGCACTCGATAACCCGGCAGTCCGGATAACTCGGCCACACCCTGGCAGGGCAAAAAACCCTTAGTTAATTAATTTTCATTATAGACAGCTTTATGCCTCATAAAGTATTTTTCTGAGGTCTGTCTTATCAGGTAAATTACTGTACACAGTGTATTCATTAATTTTCATTTTCATGTAGTAAAGGCTCTATGCCTTCATAAAGGACGTACTTTTCCTTTGTTTAAGGGTATTTGGGCAGTTTATTCTCTGTTGTATTCTCAAGCAAACAATACATACAAGTACAGTACA
>NW_019385222.1:109093-112709 GCF_000671375.1 Centruroides sculpturatus
CGACGGGCTTTCTGTGGGGTCGCCAACTTATACAGTAAACTAAAAAAAATATTCACTATAATGCAATTTTTATTTTTAATGGTGTCTTGAAGTTTGAATAATTTCATATATTTTTTTAAAATTAAAATAAGTGTAATCTAGGTACACTATTCTGTCACAGTTGGTTGAAACATGTGTTGAGAGTTTGAGAGAAATAAATTAAATGTTGAGAATGACGTGAGATTGGCGTTAACAAAAACTCCTGCGAATTTTGAAACTGGTTAATAACATGCAATTTCAACCATCGCATTAAATTACAGTATTAAACAATTTTAAATAAAATTATAGTAAAAAAACTAATTTTGTTGTTTTTTAATTACCTTATTAAAAATGCCTTTTTCAATTGTATTGGGGTTGCAGGACACCTGGCTTTTATAAAAAGGGGTCGCCACCCGAAAAAGGTTGGGAACCGTTGCATTAGGAGATCGTTACCTGAAGAAGAACCGTAACGGTTCGAAAACATTTGTAACGTAATTGTAGAGTGTGATGAAACATGCACCAGTAAAAGGTTTATAGATACATGGTTGTGTTACAGTACTCCAGTGTAGAAAGTCTACCATTTTTTGAGTTTGTATATAGTTAATTGGGATTTTTGGTTTCTAAGCTTTCCATGTCTTGTCTTAATTTTCATCTGTTTAACTCTGTTCTTGCCCATCAGTGGCCGAGTGGATAAAACTGCTGAACACTGGTAGTTGGTGTGGGTTTGCACCTCACCAATGGGCTGGCCACTTGGAGTTTTCCAGGTTTTCTTCACATTTGTAAATAGGGCCAGTTTCCCATAAAAGACCTCCAAGGAGGTACTTTCCCTTGGCAGATCACCCATGTGTTGTATTGCCTTAATTCAATAAAACCAAAAACCAAACTAAACTATTCTTGTAATTAATGAAGGACAAATGGATAGACGGATGGATAACAATGGAAATTGGGCCACAATTTGAAAGTTGCATTCCAATGAAGATCACAGACCTATTAAAGAGTGGAGGGTATATGGGAAAAATAAGCTTGAGTTAAAATATAATTTTGACTTATGAGATCATATTATATGGAAAACTCTAAGAGACCCATGAGACTAGGAATGTGCCTTAGACAGCTTTGAGTTAACACAATTTGATTTAATGAGATTTTGTTGTACTATGCGTAGATGATCTTAAAGGTTTCGTGCTTTTTAATGTAGAAATTGGAAATTGCAATTGCAAAACTTTTTACATGAATTTTGAACATAGGGTACGTTTGTAAAGTTAAACGAGTTAAACGCATTAGTAACGAATTGTTCGAATAGTAGTAGTCTCACCCAGTGCGCATGCTCCGGGGTGATAACGTTTCAAATGAAACTCTAATGAAGTTCACAAAGGAAAGAGTTAGTTTACTTCGTTAAGAAATTGGTGCCCAATGATATCAATGTTTCTAAATCTACTTGAGTGTTTAAATTGTGAATTAAAAGGTGAAATGATTGAAATAACTGTCCACCTGAAGCATTCTAAGAAAAATATTTTGGATAAGGTTGCACTAACAACATTCATATCTTTGATTTTAGAAACATCCATTTAGTTATAAACAAATTGTTCGAAAAGTCTAACTAAATAAGAATAACGATGATGTCATTCTCGTTTAACTCATTCGACTTTACGAACATACCCATAGAGTGGTTTATGCATGCTATTTTGTACCTGTACATACAAAATCCAGCATTTATATATCAAAAAACTTTTACTGAAACTGCTATATATAAGTAATTTAATAATTCTAAGAACTTAATAAGAGAATCACCTCTTGTAAACTATATTATTATAAATTAACATATACTTAATGGCATAAATATTTATATTGATATTTTTCATATGTAGCTAAATTATGACTATCTAAGCATTTATTGATAATAATTTTATTTAAAATATTATCTAATTTATAAATTTTATTAAAAGTGTGAGATTAATCATTCAAATTTTGTACTTTTCACTTTATAANGACGTCTGTTAATTTCATTAAATTTTATACGGTTTATGCAGTGGTGATATTCGAAATATTTAACAAAGGGTTCTCTAACGCGGTAAGTCACTAACACCGACAAACAAAATGGAAGTTTTGGTTAGAAATAAATACAATACTTTTTCTTGCGATATATCTAATTATAGACAGATGTCATCGTCTCTCGAAATACAATATCTTTTTTATTTCGCTGTCGATAGCACGACACGTGTTCCGCAGCCATCTTGTATTTTCTCGCATGCGCGGGATTGTGGGATCTCTCTCTTGACTGGATCTAGGGTACGTTCGTAAAGTCGAACGAGTTAAACGAGAATGACGTCATCGTTATTCGAATCGTTCGAACTAAATAAAGTTAGACTTTTCGAACGATTCGTTTATAACTAAATGGATGTTTCTAAAATCGAAGATATGAATGTTGTTAGTGCAGCCTTATCAGAAATATTTTTCTTAGATTGCTTCGGGTGGACAGTTACTCCACTCATTTCATCTTTTAATTCACAATTTAAACACTCGAGTAGATTTAGAAACATCGATATCGTCGGGCGCCATTTTCTTAACGAAGTAAACTAACTCTTTCCTTTGTGAACTTCATTAGAGTTTCATTTGAAACGTTATCACTCCAGAGCATGCGCACTGGGCGAGACTACTACTATTCGAACGATTCGTTACTAACGCGTTTAACTGGTTTGACTTTACGAACGTACCCCTAATTTCAAGAACTCTCTTGTCGATAGCGGTTGAAACTCATTTCAGTCAAGATGGAAACGGTCAAGGTAGGTCGCACCAAGACGAACGGGGTATAAGGCTCTAGTTTAGTAGTGTTACAGAGTATAATACGTATATTTTAATATATTTTTTAAAAGAAACAAAACCACTGAGAAATGTTACGTATGTTTAACAAGGTTCGGAAAACTTGGAAAATATTAACAACGGGTTCGGCCGAACCTGTGCGAACCCGCTGAATATCATCACTGGGTTTATGCATTTTACTCATTTATTTCAAAACTTCTATGCTTCGTTTTTACTTATGGTATCCATCATTCATAAGGTAATAAATGTTTTAAGGGAAATCGAGTTTTGTTAGGCATCCGAGGAGAGGAAGTATAAAAATTTCAAGAAAAATGCGGACGTAATTTATAGACAGCCCTTTACTGTACAATCTATATCTATAAAATTAAAATTTCGACAATTTTCAATATTTCTTAACGGTCAACTGTAATACAGTGGAGTCCCGAAAACTCGGCACTCCGGATAACTCNGAAGTATAAAAATTTCAAGAAAAATGCGGACGTAATTTATAGACAGCCCTTTACTGTACAATCTATATCTATAAAATTAAAATTTCGACAATTTTCAATATTTCTTAACGGTCAACTGTAATACAGTGGAGTCCCGAAAACTCGGCAGTCCGGATAACTCGGCCGCACCCTGGCAGGGCAAAAAACCCTTAGTTAATTAATTTTCATTATAGACAGCTTTATGCCTCATAAAGTATTTTTCTGAGGTCTGTCTTATCCGGTAAATTACTGTACACAGTGTATTCATTAATTTTCATTTTCATGTAGTAAAGGCTCTATGCCTTCATAAAGGA
>NW_019385222.1:121450-170530 GCF_000671375.1 Centruroides sculpturatus
CGACGGGCTTTCTGTGGGGTCGCCAACTTATACAGTAAACTAAAAAAAATATTCACTATAATGCAATTTTTATTTTTAATGGTGTCTTGAAGTTTGAATAATTTCATATATTTTTTTAAAATTAAAATAAGTGTAATCTAGGTACACTATTCTGTCACAGTTGGTTGAAACATGTGTTGAGAGTTTGAGAGAAATAAATTAAATGTTGAGAATGACGTGAGATTGGCGTTAACAAAAACTCCTGCGAATTTTGAAACTGGTTAATAACATGCAATTTCAACCATCGCATTAAATTACAGTATTAAACAATTTTAAATAAAATTATAGTAAAAAAACTAATTTTGTTGTTTTTTAATTACCTTATTAAAAATGCCTTTTTCAATTGTATTGGGGTTGCAGGACACCTGGCTTTTATAAAAAGGGGTCGCCACCCGAAAAAGGTTGGGAACCGTTGCATTAGGAGATCGTTACCTGAAGAAGAACCGTAACGGTTCGAAAACATTTGTAACGTAATTGTAGAGTGTGATGAAACATGCACCAGTAAAAGGTTTATAGATACATGGTTGTGTTACAGTACTCCAGTGTAGAAAGTCTACCATTTTTTGAGTTTGTATATAGTTAATTGGGATTTTTGGTTTCTAAGCTTTCCATGTCTTGTCTTAATTTTCATCTGTTTAACTCTGTTCTTGCCCATCAGTGGCCGAGTGGATAAAACTGCTGAACACTGGTAGTTGGTGTGGGTTTGCACCTCACCAATGGGCTGGCCACTTGGAGTTTTCCAGGTTTTCTTCACATTTGTAAATAGGGCCAGTTTCCCATAAAAGACCTCCAAGGAGGTACTTTCCCTTGGCAGATCACCCATGTGTTGTATTGCCTTAATTCAATAAAACCAAAAACCAAACTAAACTATTCTTGTAATTAATGAAGGACAAATGGATAGACGGATGGATAACAATGGAAATTGGGCCACAATTTGAAAGTTGCATTCCAATGAAGATCACAGACCTATTAAAGAGTGGAGGGTATATGGGAAAAATAAGCTTGAGTTAAAATATAATTTTGACTTATGAGATCATATTATATGGAAAACTCTAAGAGACCCATGAGACTAGGAATGTGCCTTAGACAGCTTTGAGTTAACACAATTTGATTTAATGAGATTTTGTTGTACTATGCGTAGATGATCTTAAAGGTTTCGTGCTTTTTAATGTAGAAATTGGAAATTGCAATTGCAAAACTTTTTACATGAATTTTGAACATAGGGTACGTTTGTAAAGTTAAACGAGTTAAACGCATTAGTAACGAATTGTTCGAATAGTAGTAGTCTCACCCAGTGCGCATGCTCCGGGGTGATAACGTTTCAAATGAAACTCTAATGAAGTTCACAAAGGAAAGAGTTAGTTTACTTCGTTAAGAAATTGGTGCCCAATGATATCAATGTTTCTAAATCTACTTGAGTGTTTAAATTGTGAATTAAAAGGTGAAATGATTGAAATAACTGTCCACCTGAAGCATTCTAAGAAAAATATTTTGGATAAGGTTGCACTAACAACATTCATATCTTTGATTTTAGAAACATCCATTTAGTTATAAACAAATTGTTCGAAAAGTCTAACTAAATAAGAATAACGATGATGTCATTCTCGTTTAACTCATTCGACTTTACGAACATACCCATAGAGTGGTTTATGCATGCTATTTTGTACCTGTACATACAAAATCCAGCATTTATATATCAAAAAACTTTTACTGAAACTGCTATATATAAGTAATTTAATAATTCTAAGAACTTAATAAGAGAATCACCTCTTGTAAACTATATTATTATAAATTAACATATACTTAATGGCATAAATATTTATATTGATATTTTTCATATGTAGCTAAATTATGACTATCTAAGCATTTATTGATAATAATTTTATTTAAAATATTATCTAATTTATAAATTTTATTAAAAGTGTGAGATTAATCATTCAAATTTTGTACTTTTCACTTTATAAATTTAGCATATTTTTTAACTAAAACCTTGTCTAAATAATGTACTTTGAATTTAATTCATTCAAGAAGACCATTTAAATTCTGAATCATTTGAAGTCAGAACCACTTTTTCCTGTTAAAAATAATAGAAAGTGAATTAATCCATTCCCAGATCCTAAACAATACCCATTTCAATAAACTTAAAATAGCAAATACTGTACATAATTTAAGATAAAAATAACACAATTAAACATTCTAATAATACATTAAAATGTGAAAAGCAATAAATAAAATACATAAATACAGTATAATAAAATGAAAATTGCATTTACTGTCACACACTGTTCACTTTGGCATCTTAAACATGGCTACCAGATCTACCATGTGTACTGCTTTCATGCTTTTCAATAAGTTCCTTTTTCATTTCAATTGTTAATATTACAACTTTCCTGATAGACTTTTTTGCTTCCATACACTTCTTGGATGCCATAAGTAAAGATTATATTGAGTTGAATAGAAAGTTTGAGCATTTTTAACATCTGTTTTACTTAACATAGTATGTGATTTTATTATAACAATTATGAAATTTAAATGTTATTGCTAACATGAAATGGTATTCTTAGGAAGCTTATTCTAAACATTTTGGAAGCATTCTTTAAAAGCTTGTTTTAAACATTTCTATTTCATCATCATCTTTACTTTCACTTTTACAGTACAGTAGAGTATCGATTATCCGAATGTCGATCAACTGAAATATCAATTAACCGAAAGCTTTCCAGTTGGCAAATTTAAATTTCCGCTAGTGCTGTGGTGCTGCAATCTTTGACTATGTCTTGGGCTACTCAGTATTATTTTTTTGGTGTGTGTGTGTGTTTTTTTTTTTTTTACATGCACTTGATGTTCATGGATGTAATGTTCGTGAATTTGATCATTCACAATCATAAATTATGCACCAAAATTTCAACTTTAGGAAAGGTTTTGATCTTTTGGGAATGGGAGATTAGGTACTAGTGTAAACTGGAGTTGGCACCTGTGCAAATTGGATGTTCCAGCAAATGTAATGCTAAAAGATCACTGCACTCACTCATTTGTATGGTGTCTGTCATAAATTATGTTACTATTAGAGAGATTGCAGCTGCAGTCTTCATCTCTAAAATATGAACGTCAAACATGGAGTGTTACCATCCTGTAAACCTAGAAATTTGACAATGACATTTGGAACGTCATTGGAATTGTGCTTGATGTTCCAACTGTCATTATCAAACCTTAGGTTTACAGGATGGTGGCGCTCCATGTTTGACATTCATGTTTTAGAGATGAAGACTTCAGCTGCAATCTCTCTATTATGTTTATTTTTTTTTTTGTTTGATTTAAATAAAACGACTTTTGCAGCACTACAAACTATTGCACAGGGTATTTATTTAATAAAACCATTTATTTTGCTGAAAATTTTTTAAAACCAGTAATAAATAAAGTTTTGGAATGAATTACAAATTCAGTATTAAAAATGAAACTCAAAAGTTCAAGAATTCAATATTCACAAAAGATTACTCAGTCCCAATAATTCGTGAACATGGAGATCAGTGTATTGCAAACAACATTGTCATCACCTAATCACATGACTTTCAAACTCTTAAAATTTTGTATAGATCTTACTACATACTTTATTGTTATTAATGTGCAAAAGCCTCAAATAAGTTTTGTCATAGTTGTGCAGGTCCTTAGAGTATGCATGTCCTGCAAATGCAAACATTCAATCAACAGTAATGCTTCACGAACTTCTAAAACTTGCTGTGCAGTAAAGCCCTCTTTGATAAGCAAGGTATTGGCTAACATCACCGCTTCGAAGTGCGGTACCAAAGGGTACAACGCAACAACATCCATTTTATAAAATGTGTAGGTATCTGGATTCAA
Organism: Centruroides sculpturatus; assembly: GCF_000671375.1. Lineage (NCBI taxonomy): Eukaryota > Metazoa > Arthropoda > Arachnida > Scorpiones > Buthidae > Centruroides > Centruroides sculpturatus. The sequence continues at coordinate 125,345 of NW_019385222.1, forward strand.
GCCAGCCAGCATAGCGCATAACCTTTCTTTAGCCGTGACAGATGAGGACACTACTTGGGAGGAGGAAGGAAGTAGCCCTTGAAAAAGTGCTTGCTAGTAATCTAGCAAGCACTTTTTCAAGGAAGTATGTGGGGTGGGACCTCTTATTGACTAAAGGCCTTAACAGCCAGCTCTCTTTGTGTGTTTTTGCTTCAAAGAAAAGTCTGGGGCAAGTGACATTGGATGGGGGATCAGGCATCTCGAAAGAACAGAAGTAATTCCTGGGAGAGTGATTATTTTCTTTGTTTTTCTTAACACAGATGAGGTTGGGTCTTCTGGTAAGATGACAGCTTGCAACTGATTTAGAAAGTCTGTGGCCCTGCGTAAGAAATCTTCCTCCCTGCATAGAACGAACTTCTTGTCTTTGTCTGATATCAGAAGTCTCATGAATTGGCTGTGCTGTTACTTGTAATAAACTTATATATAATTGAGCAGTCTGCATTACTGAGGAAACCTTGTAAATGGCTAAATTTTTTTCTATTGTTCAGTTTAGTCATTAATAAATCTAAGTAATTACATAAGTACAACTTATAATGAACTTTCACACAGGAAAACTTACATTTATATGTAATATTAATTGCTTTTTGTTTCTCATGTAAAAATTTTATTTTTAACACTTATATTGCTGACACTAGAACACCCCATATGATTCTCATTGAGGTACTTTAGTATCATACTCAATTTAGAGCTAGTTTCAGAAGCAAACAAATAGTGACGGAAAATTGAGGTTTTACTGTATGTTATTCTAGCAGACCCCGCCACGCCTTGTTGTGGCTCAAAATGTATCTATTATAAATGTATAACACTTCCCCCGTGGGGGAAAATTTTTTGAAAAATTTTTTCTTAGTGTACATTCTCTTGACGTACTCTATTAAAACGCAATCAAAAACGCAAAAACCCGCATCTAAAATAGTATAATAGAAGCCAAGTTTTTCACAGTAAGCCTTAATCCTGTCCTTCTCCCCCGCGGGGGGAATATCGAATCATCCCTTCTTAGTGTACATTCTCTTGACGTACTCTATTAAAACGCAATCAAAAACGCAAAAACCCGCATCTAAAATAGTATAATAGAAGCCAAGTTTTTCACAGTAAGCCTTAATCCTGTCCCTCTCCCCTGCAAGGGGATATCGAAAAATCCCTTCTTAGTGTACATTCTGTTGACATACCCTATTAAAATGCAATAAAAAACGCAAAAAACCGCATCTAAAATAGTATAAATAGAAGCAGAGTTCTTTATGGTAAGCCTTCCCCGTAAGGTTTACCGTAAAGAACTGTCCATCCCTCATGTTTAACGGAATAATATACAGCCTATGTCCATCCTGAAGTTCCATTCTAAATATTGGTAAAAAAATTTTTTGAAATCGGATGAGTAGTTTCGGAGATTACCTGCTGCATACAAACTAACATACATACATACATACAAACATTACCTCTTTATAATATTAGTATAGATTAAAAAAGTACTCTAGCTTGAAACTGTTGTTTGATTTGGGCTTTTCTTATTCAGTAAACATTTTACACCACTTTTTTACATATTTTCTAGAATAGCATTTTTTTCTTCAAACATAATTATGCAATATAATGATTATAAACTAATTAAAATGTTTAGTTAGGCAGTTATGTTTAGTTAGCCATTACAATAGCCCAATAATTCAGCAGATCATTTAGTTTATGTAAGCTGAAGTTGATCTATAAAGAGATTGAAAACATTTATATTAAAAAAATATTTGTGTTATTGAACTAAGAAATTATGATACATATATATATTCTATAATAGTAAACTTTGTGTGAAGGTTAAACACTCATTACCAGGTACTGGTACAATATATATAATATCCTCACAAAAATCTTTAAGTGATCAGTAAAATATTTAATTGAAAAAAACAACAAACCTGAAGACCGAAAAATATGGTTGAAAATATTTGTTCAGTTTTCTTCAGGTTAACCTGAAGAAGACTGAAAAATACAGTCGAAAACGTTTGTTGTTTTTTCAATTAAATATTTTACTGATCACTTAAAGGTTTTTGTGAGTATATTAAATAGTAAACTTATTGTATTGTAGATTTTTGGGTTTTTTTTTATAAATAATGTGTGTAATGTTTGCTAAATAATTTGTTTTTGGAGTAGCTTAATAGAAGAATATCTCAGTTTGGCTAAACATAAAATTTAAGTTTCACTTTGTTTGGCTACAACTTATAAGAAAAGCAAATCTTATAGATATAACACTGTAGCAAAAACTATAATGTAATGCAGTGTGTGAAACTCTGTTCTAATTCTTTTTCTACTACATTGCATTGTCTAATATGCTGATTACAAAATAATTTTTACTCATACTGAATTTAATATTCAAAATTTGCAATTTTCTGATATTTACATTTTTAAAATGCTCTGTTATTATTTTCTTTAATTTTTGAAGTATTTACATAAGCATTTTTTTCCTGTATAAAATATAAAACATGTAGATTTTTGGAATACTTTATCAAATTAGAACTGTAGCTATAAATGATAGTGCTGTGGACATTTTAAGTATATATGGCTAGATTTGTTGTTCTAAGAATTAACACTTTCTTCAGCTTGTCTTTTTTCCAATTTTTAACCTTTCAGAGGATACATTTCTCTCTAAGGTCAATACTTAATGGGTTCAGATTTCTAGTATGTTTATTTATAAATATATATTCAGAAAAGTTATTGTATAATATTGATGCAGCTCAAGCTATCATAAAAATTAGTTTAAAGTCTAATAATATCATATATAATAATAAGTAAAAAATACAATATGTAGTAGAAACATGATTACTCGATTGAAACGGGTCTTTTGGGTAAATGAAATTTTGGACAATCCAGAAACTTGTTTGTGTTTTGGTTGCATCAAGCACTGTGCATTTAAAGTTTCATGAACTATAAATATTGTAATGCAATTACTATATTTGAAAGTAAATTAATTTATTCAAAGTCTGGCATAATGTTATGTAAATTTGACCTAGTTTTGTAGTTCTACGATCAATAGATATAGTAATTTCCAGTTATGTAGAGTTTGATCTCTGTATATTATACTATATGATATGCATAATGCTACATATTGTAATTTTTTATTTTTTTAAAACTATTTTGGATAATGCATTTTGGGTAATTGAGTTTCTACTGTGTTATTAAAATAATTAATATTAAAACTAACAATATATTTGAACTATATTTAATATGATAATGATACTAGTAAACAATATTCTCATTTTTTATTTCTTTTAAAAAAATTAAAATGATAAATATTAAACGAATACATTAAAAAGATATTTTTATATTTTATTATAAAAAAAACATTAGCATACTACAATCTTCTATAAAGATTATATCAAAAAATGTCAATGACAGTTATTGATGTCATTGATCATGAATGTCTAAAATAGTAAAGGCTTGTCCTTTTGTTGCATTAATAGCATAATGAGCCAAGTTAGAAACGCTTGTGTTCATCTTTAAATATATTAAATTATGTAAGATATAAGTGTGTGATAGCACAGTTGTGTATTGTTTTGCTTCCTTTTGAATCTGAAAAGGAAAAATGTTATGCACTAGTGTTTCATGAATTTAAGTGTAATGCTGAGATGAAAGTTGGATTAAAAATATTTTTACTGATTTCAATTAAAATTTATCTTGTAAGATTTTATTTGTAAGGGAGATAATATTGTAAAATGGAAAAAATAGATACATAGAAATTGTTCCATATTTATTTTTATTTTCTTTTTATTTGCAATTTATTTTAGAAATTTATCTATTAGTATAAATTTCATAAATATGAGCATTGCATATGAGAAATGAATTTTGACAGTCAAAAAGTTCCAGGGCTGGTCCAATAAAAAATGACTGATGTGCATGTTAATTATTGAGAGTTGTCACCTTCAAAATAAGTTCTTTCTGCAGCTATATATTGATTCTAGCACTTCTCCCAGTTTTCAAAACATTTCTAAAAATTTTTTTTATTGTGACATTGTTAAGCACTCCCTGCAATTCTGTTTGAATGCCATCAATGTTCTCAAATTGCTGTCTTTTTGGCACAGCTGTGGGCAATGTTCCCTCTAAGCTGCGCGGCTGCGCACTGCTCAAATTGTTGCTGTGCACAAGAATTTATGTGCCGTGCAGGCGAACATGCACACAGATTTGAATTGTTGTTTACTTATTTCTCACACTGTCTGCAATATGATTATTGCTGCATATATTTCCATTAAATACATTAAATCATTGACAAAAGATAATATTTCGTATAAAAGTATGTTTTAAAATGAATTTTAATCTAATCTCTACTTTATAATTAATTAATTTAATTTTTATAGGAAAAAATAAGATTTTATATATATACTAGCTGCAAGGACCCGCTTCGCTGGGTTTTTATTTGTATGTAATATAGTTTTATTTTATGTATATAAAAGACAGTTTTTCTAAGTAATCTAGAATCTAGCTGCAAGGACCCGCTTCGCTGGGAAAAAGTAACGATAGTGAAGATTAAGATAATTACATTATAGCTAATCTTACCCGTTTTCACAGAATGCAAGAATTAGGTCCCCCGTTTCCAGACAAATTAGAGAATTTTTACGTTTAGTCAAACGAACTATTTTCAACGTTTCTGGAACGTTTACAATCGTTCTATAATCGAACCAATATTCAAATTTTATGTTCGAATCAAATTCGAACAAAACATTCGAAATAGAAAGCCACTTTCAACCACTTTCAGCCTCATATCTCCTGCACCCTTATAGCTATTGAGATGCAACCACCCCTATGCACGAATGGAGACTTGGGGCTACTACCACATACAAACACCATTCATGTGCGATGTGTAGTTTTGGCAAAAAAGTGAAATATAGGGACATACATGTCCATTTATATATATATAGATAGATAGATATAGATATATATATGCCCAGAAAAATTTTTTGCTCAGAATCTGCTCAGCAAAAATTTTTTTTGCTCAGAGAAGTATGTGTTCTGCTCATCTACAAAAAAAATTAGAGGGAACATTGGTTGTGGGAATAGAAAAAAGTCACACAGTGCCAAGTCTGGTGAATAAGGAGGGTGGGGTACCATGGCCATTTTATTTTTGGTGAGAAACTGTTGAATGGAGATAGCTGTGTGAGTGGGAGGTGTTGTCATGATGGAACAACTAGTTCTGTGTTTTTGTAAGATCTGGTCTTTTTCATATGACATTTTCTTGCAGATTCTTCAAAACATCCATAGAAAAATTTTGATTTAAGTTTGACCTTATGGAACAAATTCTCAAATAATAATTCCCTCCCTATTGAAAAAAAAACAATGAGCATTCTTTGAGATTGCAGCTCACTTGGAGCGCTTTCTTTGGTTTGGGTAAGCCACAATTTTTCCACTGAGTCAATTATTGTTTGGTCTTAGGGTCATAGCCATAAATCCATATTTTGTCTCCTATAATCACTTTCTTCTCTGTTGCAGTCTTGCGAAGTTTGAAGCAAAATTAACACACACACACACACTTGAAAGAAATTCATTTTACAAAGCAATGAAAATTGAAAACAGGTGAAAACATGGATCTAATCTAAATAGCAAGAAACAAAAACTACATATTATAATGGCATGAAATTTGTCGGGAAGCTTAATATCTATTATGTATCCTAGTTTATGCACGTTCAGTACATGGTCTATTGTAGCACCACATCGTCAGTCCTGGAGCTTTTGACTGCACCTTGTGTTGTAGTAAATGTACCAAATGTTTTTTCTTTTGAATAATTAAAATTTGTTTAGTAAAGTGTAAAAAATAAATTATTTATTTATTTTAAGAATGTTCAAAATGAATAGAAACATCAAAAAAATGCTGGTTTAATTTATGTATTTTTTCTGTTTTTTTTTTAAACGGAAGTCGTTTTTCTTGGGGAAAAAATTCAAGTAAATACAGTAAAATTTTTATTTGAATATACATTTTATCGTATTACTCAGCAAAGTGTTCATACTGTTCTATTTCTTTTCTTCTTAAGAATCAAGTTAATAAACTTTCATGTTTAACCTGAAATACATTTTATTATAAGAACAAACGTTTTAAGTAATTTCAAATCATGGCTTTTAATAAGATCTATTGTTTTTTCCTAAACTTTTAGTCATAGAACACTTTTCATTTCATAATATATTCATGAAATACATTATTTTGGAGAGAGCTATTTGGTTTTAAAAATTAAAAAAAATATATGTATACAGTAAAATCTGTATAGGGCGACCACCCACGGTTCCTTCAAAAAGTGGTCTTTTAGACAGTTGATCGTCCAATACACGTGGTCCTGTAATAACGTATTTCCGACGTATTTTGCGCACTTTTTAGCCATTTCTACTAAAAAACAAAACTCGAGGTGAGCAAAAATAAGCGAATTTTTTTAACAATAGAGCTATATTGTTATTGTATTTTATTCTTATCGGATAACCCGATTTACGGGAGTCGTCGTGATATTATAAGACAGATTTAATACCAATATTTTAAAGATTAATACACGACTCGCTTTTTCTGGATTATAATGCACATTTTCTTTTTTTTCTGACTTAATTAATTAATCAGACTTTGTTCTTTTCGTTCGCTCCTCAGTTACGTTCATTACGTCATCGATATACGAGCGCGTCTTATCTCTCCATCACTTTAGTTTTGGTTTTCGTTAGTATAATCTTATTTTAACTTTAAAAATACTGTAATTTTTTAAATATTTAATATTAAGTACAATAAGAAAAATTATTAATTAATAATAAAACGATTTTATTATTTTTTCTCATAATACGATTTCATTACAACGAGATAAGAAGGTTGCCCGTAAAAGTGATTTTTGCATGAATGCGTTTATTGTTTTTTTGAATATTTTGCGTGCGAAAATTACTCGGATATTATTTTTCTAAAAATATCGTGGAAATAAGGTAGGTTGATACAGAAACTATTTATCGCACATGTACTGTATATAAGCTTAAAAAATAAGTAAATAAATAAAATAAATTTTATCAAACGATGAGCAGCCGATTAATTGTATCGTGTGCAATATTTTATACCCCTAAGGAAAGTACTGTAGATCGGTAAAATATTCTTTTTCCCACAGTTAAACTTCGCCGCTAATTGCCGTTGCGATAAACCATTTTCACTTTCTCTGATAATTTTAATTAACATTATCTTCTAACGACAGCACTTTGCAATTCTTTCGTTTTTCGGACATTTTCCAACAGACTGAAATGAATTTCCTTTGTTTTTAGACTAATTTATTAACACCTGCACGTAATTTCGAGGGTGGGAGAAGTGCCCGGGGTGGGTTCGAACAAGAGTTTAGATTAATTCATTAGGTTAGGAGGGGGAAACGTTGTCGAGATGGGTTCGAACAATAGTTTGACCAGATATATTCACAGAAGTGGTCGCTTAATACAATTGTCGTATGTTGTTTCGGAACAAAAATCGATGCCAGTGGTCGTTTAATACAGGTAACGTATACGAAGACTCTATGTATAAACTACTCGGTGCCAGAATTTTAAATTAGTTAGAAATTAAAGCTATATTAAGTTAAATTTTAATGGGATTGATGTTTATTTTTTGAATGACAAATGTGTTTGTAATTAGGTTTAATGATAGAAAGTTGAATCTTCGGCACTTGTGCTGATTAGGAGGTACGGATATTTGAGAGGTTTTCTTCCATAAAATTAATTAAATCTAGACTAACTTCACTCGAATATTTCCAAAACACGTATAATTTGTTGGAAATGAGCGATATAAAATATGCTATGAACAAAAAATCGTCGGAATACTTATCGAGTGTACCCGTTCGAAGACGCCATTGCTTAAACTTGTTTTCGTCGTGGAACGTCACACGGACGGCGGACATGTACGAAGCGTGTCACATGACATTTGTCGGTTCTATTCAGTCACGTGACTACTCATCTCCAATGTGTTCCTGATAACTTTGACACAGTTCAAGAAATAACCATTTCTTGAACTGTGTCAGAGTGAATACGTGCTATAAAAGTACAGTGTTATACGGGGAATGGTACCAATTCTCAGTGTTAGAGTGAATCCGTGCTATAGAAGTGCTATGTTATACGGGGGTTACCTGTATATACTAGTAGCCTGGGACGCCCCCTAGTGGGCGTTATTTACAAATTGCCATTATCCGTTGAATAGGTTAATAGATATTAAAATATTACCTTAACTATTTCAACCTTATCGTCTTACTTAGTGATTCAAACCTATCCGGTTTTTCGTTATTCGCCCCCTAGTGAACATTACATGCATTCCATGACAATAATAAATTCCTATTACAAATATACTAAATTATTTATATTGTTATATTGACCAAATAATAATTTATTGGCCAAATGAATAATAATAATTTATATTGTTAATTTAAATAATAATTAAAATTGTTAATTTAATTTGAATGTTAGAAATATGACACACGATAGGGGTGCCTCTAGTGTCCGTTATCAAACAGTTACGGGACGGACGGACACCTGTTGAATGAGTTATATATATAGATAGAAGATATATGGTACTTCCTTCAGTTGCAACTTATTTGTGTGAGACTAGCTCTTCCTATTATTTTACAATAAAAACTGTACACAGCCATGTATTTGATGCTTCACCTGATATGAAGAAGATTCGGCACTCATGCTGATTAGGGGATACCGCTATTTGAGAGGTTTTCTTCCATAAAATTAATTAAATCTAGACTAACTTCACTTGAATATTTCCAAAACACGTATATGTAACTGTGTCAGAGTTTTTCACTCTGACACAGTTCAAGAAATGGGTAAAACCTTCGTACAACATGAAATGTAATAAATTTTTACATACTTAAGTACTAATAGTTCACAAAAATTATTATTTTCGTGAACTATTAGTACTTCAGTGTGTAAATTTTCTTTTCTCGTCTCCATACACATGGTCCTTCGCGAAAATTGTTTCAATTTTGCCAGATTTCGACGCTTCTGCTTGTGGTGTTGCCAGATGTTTTCCCTTATTCCATAGGTGCTTAGCACCATATAAGGAAATTTATAAAGATCTTTTAACTAGAAGCAAGCATTCTAAAATTACATACACTTTTTGCAAAAGGTAAAGCATGAATCTGAAAATAATGCAGAAAGATGCTCAGAGGATAACGATACCTTGCCAAAAATAAAACGCTTTCGGTTAATAGTGCTTTTAGTGATGACAAAGAAAGCATTGTTTAATTTATATTAATATGTATCACTTAAGAAAATTTTAATAAAGATATTTATCTTAATTATGAAAATATAGTAGCATGTTTTTTAATTTTTGGAACCTAACCCTCCTTTTCGTACTAGTTCTTTGTTTCGCATAACACGGCAATTTTTTGGAACGTAACTACCGTGTTATACGGGGGTTACCTGTATATAACCCGTTCAACGGGTATCCGTCTGTCCGTGTAATGGTATGATAACGGACACTAGAGGCGCCCTAGCGAAGATTTTAAATTAACAATAAATTATTTTTATTTGTAATAGGAATTTATTATTGATACGAATTTATTATTTATACCACAGAATGGTATAAATAATTATTATATGCCTTGCCTTGCCTTATTATATGCCTCGATTAATCTTGCGCTGCACATTTACGACATCCCGTGACTCAGAGAATGTCGCGCATTGACTCACGGGAAATTTGTTGAAAAAATGGCGGATACATTTAAAATCGAGGTTTACAGGCCGGAGCTGTAGAACATAATGGGGTGTTCGTTAATAGCGGTTGCTCTGTGTCTCCGCTACTATGGGAGTGCGCTGCTGTTTGTAGGCATTTAGGAACGACGGCGAAAGAAAGAAAGATGGTGGCACCCGCACTATCGATAGTATCGTGAAGGACGAATCTATAATTTTAAAATATGAGCTTTTAAAGGTAAAAGAAGGGTCCCAATTGTAAAATTTAACCATAAAATGGATTATTTGTTGAAAGAGCATTCAAAATAGCCACGAAAAAAGTTAGAATGCCAGCTACCATCCGAAAAAAATTCGAAAAGACACATCACCACATGCACTAACTTGCGCTTTCACAGCTTCTAAGTTTTCGTTCATAAAACCAGATAATGGACTCCGAAACGAAACTATCTGAGCCATGGAAGATGCCATGTTGCTTTCCACCGTAAACTACTGCTACAAGTGGGCGTTTTTGCCATTCGATGGCGTGCACTCTGACCGGAATTTAGGAACGCGTTTCGCAGCAATTTTTAAACTGATGTCGCTCGCGCGGAGTTACGTGGAGGAATAAAAGAACGCATCCATTGATAGAAACAAAAAAGTCAAAGGAACCTCATGGAAATTTGTAAAGAACGCCTACTAGGGGGCGTCCCAGGCTACTAGTATTTTATGGTATACTAGCTTACCCATCGCGCATTGCTGCGATCTCAGAAGAAACGAAATTCAAGCAAACTCGTTATGATAAAATTAAATTTACATTTTATTATTTTTATTGAAACTTATTATTATTATTATTCATTTTCATCGGGAAAACATTTCAAAGTGTCGTTTCAATTCTATTTATTTATTGGAGTGTTTGTGGATACACGATATTTTTTGTTTTTCCCTCTGGTGTGTACACGAATAAATCTTTCGATTTATTCATGTAAACACCAGAGTACACGAATAAATCGAAAGATTTTTCGACGCGTGAGCCGGCCACATACAGTTGTCCATGAGAGAAGCATGGATTCTCCAAATTTAGCTCATACACATGCAGCGATTGTCAGAAGTGCGATATTCCCCATTTTTATATATATTTTTAAATCCTTTATAATTTTCATTATTTAATTGCTCCTTCCTTTCTTCCTTGGCATGTTGTGAAATTTCTGATAGTTGGATAATAAACGGTTTTATTGTAATTTGTCTTTTTAAATTATTTTGAGTCGATATTAAAATTTGGAAAAGGGGGATACCTAGATCGGTAAAATACGCAAATTTTTCCTACAACTTTGGTTGTTGTTCGGGGTACAGTTAAGGTTTTAACAAAGCTCGAGCGAATACATAATTAGCAAAAAAAAGTTGAAATAAAGTGATTAAACAAACATTATTACGAATATTGTAAATAACAGTTCACAAATGCATATATAAGGATATTTTTTGAAGGAAGGAAATGGTCTTCACAATTTGAAATTGATCGAACACACTGTGCGCAAATGCTTGTGTAAACGCGCGCCATCTATTGTAGGATAAATGTACTTCGCGGGAGTGTATTAAGAAATTAAAAAAACTTTCCAAAGTTTCATGGCAATCGTACTATGCCACAAACCTTCGCCGCAGTATATTAAACAACTTCCCAAAGTTTCACGGCAATCGGATAAACGGTGTGGTAATGCATGAAGGACACACACACACACACACACACACTTTTTTATATATATAGATAAGAGACAACTTTTGTCTAATAAAAGGTTCAAAAAAAATCACCCTACGTCTTATATGCTAAATGAGATTTTCCATAGGCTAATGAATTAAGATAGGTTAGGTCAGGAGAGATACTAATCTAAACATAATTAATGTGACAGACTAATAATGTTTGATTTCATGGGTCTCCAAAGTAACTAATGAAAAACAATTTAGTAATAATTATGAATTGGTTCATATGTAGTTTGGAAAATTCAAATCAAATAAATAACAAGAAATTAGTTATTGTGACATCATCACAATGCTCGCTGCAATTTTTAATCATATTTTAATTTAAAAAATCATGAAAATTAATTTGAAGACAGTCTGTCCAAAAGTGGTAACCACCATTTATTCACTTCTTGTGTTCCAGAATACAAACTGACTACCTGACCTTTCTTTTTCGGCTGCTTGGCCATCAAGTTTAAAAACATTCCTTTAATTAAAAAACACAGAAAAATATCCAATTAAAATTACAAAGTTAAAATTGGAACTGGCAGATCTTAAAGACACCAGTGCATTTTCTTCAGTAGATATAAAGCCTGAAAATCCCCAAGTGGTAAGGATGGAAAGAAAAATGATGTCTGTAAGGTCCACCAGTTCCAATTTTAACTTTGTAATTTTAATTGGATATTTTTCTGTGTTTTTTAAAGGAATGTTTTTAAACTTGACGGCCAAGCAGCCTAAAAAGAAAGGTTAGGTCGTCAATTGTTTGTATTCTGGAACACAAGAAGTGAATAAATGGTTGTTACCAATTTTGGACAGACTACATCTTCAAATTAATTCTCGTAAAATTGCCATTCGACAAAATTCTACAATTAAAAAATCAGGTGACTTCTGGTTAGCCTGGAAGTTCTTATATAATTAATTGGACCTCTGGCCCTAAACTTTTCATATCTAGTCTTGATTTTCATCTAACTAACTCTCTTATTGAGTTTAAGGAAGGATGGACAGATTGACAGATGGACAACAGTGGGAATCTGTAGCCCAGTTAAATAGACTTATCATATGATTTGCCACACAACACAAAACTAATTACTTACTGTAAAAAATTTTTACTCCTCAAAAGTGAAATTGCAACACTATAAAGGAATGAGTGTAGCCACATGCACATTGCAGGTCCAGTAGAGGTGACAGAGATATAAAAATTATTAAAAGAACAAACCAAGACATGCAACAGACACCTGTTTATTCAGTAAAAAATATGGTCCCCTTGGGCAGCCATACAGGCTGTTATATGGCAAGGAATACTATCAATGAGGCGATTAATGGTTGCCTGAGGTATCCCTTGCCAAACTGTGTCCACTGCAGCTCTCATGTCATCTACAGTATGTTGTATGCCTTGCCATATAGCAGTCTGTAGTGGTTGCTAGTGCACCTCATGTTGGACAAGGTCCCACAGGTGTTCAATGGGAGAGAGATCTGTGAGGCATCTGGCTAGTGAAGGATGGGAATTCTGTTTGTGCTGGTGAGAGTTTGTCATGCAATGTGCAGTTGGGCATTGTCTTGCTGAAACAGTCAGGTGCAGCCTACACCAGTGGCCAAACTACAGGCCCTTCAATTTGTATGATGTACTGATCTGATGTCAGAGTACTGGAAATATGCACTAGGTTGTCAGCTGATCGAATATGATGCCTTCCCAAACCATGATGCTGGTTTGGGAAGTGTGGTGTTGGCCAGTGTGATGCTCTTCAAAAAGGGCTGGCATGTAGTGTTCCCCAGGATACTGCCACATATGTCCACATTTGTCATTCCTTGATAGACAAAAGCAGGATTTATCCGTAAACAATACCTGATGCCATTCAGTGGTCTAGGTGCAATGATGACATCATGCCAGGTGTGCAACCATTTCAAGTGATTAATGGCTCCCCAGTTGCTGGTTGTCATGCATGCAGCCCAACTTCATGCAATCTATTGTGAATGGTTTAGGTGGACACAGAGATACACTTGGACAGTAACAGACAACTTCAGATATCATGCTGTGAAAAACTGTTTCTGAAAGGACATTTGGTGAATCTGGCCGTCTGTGTGCTCTGTCATGTGCCTGTGCAATCCACTCCCTTTTTGGCATGTTATCAGATGTTCCTGCATCCATATTGTCACACATTGCTGGATGGTACTCACATCGTGCCCAATGTGCATGCATTAACAAACTGACGTGCAGCTCTATGATGTGGTCTTGTTCCTTAGCTGTTAACTGGTGATATTCAGCTTGCTGTTGTCTCTGAGGCATTTTCTATGCATATTTGAAAGTTTGACTGCTGAAAACTGTTGCTGATAGCATTTATGACCTGAGCCAGCTGCTGGTCTTTACAGCTTGAAACCGGGTGCCACATAACCCGATGCATACACAAACTTAATCATTTGCATATCTCTGTCACCTATACTGGTCCTGCAATTTGCTTGAGGCTGCACATATTTTTTCATTGTGTTGTAATTTCACTTTTGAGGTTTGTATATTAAAAGAATTCTTTAATTTAAGCATATTTCATCATCATATAGAATTATACACTTGATGTAGTACCTTCATTAATAGAAATAAAGTTGAAGTCAACAACATGAATGGCCTATTTTTAGCATAGAGAGCTAGTTAGCGGGCCTTTTCACATCTGGAAATGTAAAATTTATTTATGATGACATTGTTGTATAATTTTTTAAAAATTATTTATATAATTATTAATTAAGAAATTATTTAATATTTTTGTAAAAAAGATAGAAGTTTAACATTTTGACTGACTTTTTCATTAATTATTATTATTACTTGGTTTTTTTAAAATACAATTAAAATCTGCATAAATCAGAATTACACAGTACTGAATACTTTTTTGGTTTGGCAGGTTTCTGTTTTAAACAGGTTTTTTTAACATAGAAAATCACTCCATTTTTAAGAATTTTTCTCATTTTGCTAGATTTCTGTTTTATTCAGATTACATTTTGGAGAGGTTTTACTGTATGACCATATTTTGAAGCTGTTTTAAAGTATGATTGGCATTCATGTGTTTTAGTTTATAATAAATTTATGAAAAAATATTAAAAATAACGGAAAATAATGTTTATAAAATGATTGCTAAAACTTCTATTTAGCTATTTAATCGAGACCATTCAGAGAGAGTTTTTAAATTTAGTTTATTAATTTGAAAAGTTTTCATGGAAGAAATGAGTGATATTTTGTTTTAATTTGAGCTGACATGAAATTTCACCCATTAAATACAGTTGACCCCCCATAACACTGTTGATAATTCCGTTCTATATGAATTCCATGTTGTACTAATCACTCAGATTTTACAAATACAAGAGCCATTCACAACCCGGCACACATATTTGTAAAATTTAAGTTACTCGTAATTTTACTTCTAAAGCACAAGATTCCTGCATTTTGGTGAGTTTCCCCAATTAATATCCATAGGCTTAGCTGAGACACTTCTCNCTGTCACATTGTTAAACTTGCTTTCTAAAGGCAAATTTTGCTTGGGGGCTGCGTAGCCCCCATGATACCAGTCATGATTGTAAAATTTACGAAACCAGTTAAGGGTTAAATACAGTTGACCCCCCATAACACTGTTGATAATTCCGTTCTATATGAATTCCATGTTGTACTAATCACTCAGATTTTACAAATACAAGAGCCATTCACAACCCGGCACACATATTTGTAAAATTTAAGTTACTCGTAATTTTACTTCTAAAGCACAAGATTCCTGCATTTTGGTGAGTTTCCCCAATTAATATCCATAGGCTTAGCTGAGACACTTCTCATTTTATTGTAATGTTTTTGTGGATGTTGCAGTAATATTTTTTTCTGTTATAAATTTCCTTGAGCTTTGTTTATATGATGATGCATTTTCTGCACCTTTGTGAGAAGCTATATAATAAGATTTAGAACTTAGCAAAATCACATGGCTGTAATCTTAATTCCTTTAGGAAATATATCCAAATATAAAATAACGAATACAAACATGAATTAATAAGACAATGTTATTCTTCCAACTTATATATTTAATATTATAGAAAAACGTTTTCAGGCAGATTCATTCCCCGACTTTAGACCCATGTTCCTTAGTATGTATGGTTGTTCTATTTTGAAACATAACCATACACAGGAACATAATAGTCAAATCACCTTAAAATGAACACCAGTAAAGTTAATTCTCATGTTAAAGCAAGTTTTATTGTTGCTGTGGCAAAACACCATTGTCAGAAAGTTAATTTTCACGTGATAAAACAAACAAAAATTTTACCAGAATTTATTAAACCAAACTGTAAATTACCTTCACAACTCTCAAGAAATAATTGTATTTCCTATAATGATTGTTTTTTACCACTTTCCAACATGAACAATAAAAAGTGTACTGTAATAGATGTTTTGTTTTGAGTAGATTTTCTTCTAGTAAGCAAAGACAGGTTTGATCTCCAATATGCAAAATGTTTATTAAGTTAATTTAATTAACATCACTCCTCTTTAACAAAATACTATAATCACAACCATTTATCACTGACAAATAAAAAAGATAACAAACCTCTGATTATAGAGCAATTCATACATCTGATTTTAGTGTACCATTTCTTCTGTATTCAAAATACAGGGATTAAAGTTTAAGGACACATTCTCCTTTAATTTA
The DNA here is from genome assembly GCF_000671375.1 of Centruroides sculpturatus. Lineage (NCBI taxonomy): Eukaryota > Metazoa > Arthropoda > Arachnida > Scorpiones > Buthidae > Centruroides > Centruroides sculpturatus. The sequence continues at coordinate 141,409 of NW_019385222.1, forward strand.
AATTGATGTGGTCACATACAAACACATGCTAGGTTGCATATTGGGGAGTGCATACAGTGATTTGAAAATAATTTAGAACATTGTGTTTTTGTAAATTTATTTTATTTAACATTATTTAGTAAACTTATTCAGAATATTATAATTTAGAAATTTCCATTGCCTATCAAGCCTTAATTCACTTAAGTAGTGAATTAAGGCTTGACCTTGACCCTGAAAATTGTTAATATGACTGATAAAGTGAACTAACTACTATTCCAGTGATTTCATATTAACACAAGTTGACTGCTGTTCCTTGACACACAAAAGCATTTAAATTTTGGAATGTAATTCAAAATTAATTATTTTACAAATATTATCATATTTCCTCTACATTAATAACCAAACAAATATTTTTTATAAAAATATATGGGGGACAATGGTATAGCTTTGTTTGGTCTTTCTATTGATATTTTGGGGTTATTTTAATATGATCTTCATGGTGTAGATAATGAATTGCAGTGTCTGTGGTTCATGCAATTTTCTTTATTCATGTCTCCAGATCTCCCAATAATTTCTTTTAATGTTGTCTTATTAATTAGTGTTGAACATTTCCAGTTAAAATTTTCACAGTTTTAAGTTTTTAATAAATATAAAATCCAAAATACATATTATAGTTAACACAAGGAACTAATTTAGAAACAATAACCAACCACTTTACCTGAAAACTGGAACTGTACTGTACATGTAGAGAATCACACTTAAATGCAAAATTTCCAGCAAAGAAACACCCGAATTCAATATTCGAACGTTTTTTGAAACTTTTAAAATTAGAATGTGGCTGCATTCTATAAATAGAACGGTTTTTTGTTTTACATTTCTTGAAGAGGGCCGATAAAGTAGTGGCCGAAAACATTTGAATATTGAATTCGGGTGTTTCTTTGCTGGAAATTTTGCATTTAGGTGTGATTCTGTAATTTAGAAACAAACAAAACTTTGCTCTATAGTTTTTAAAGTCTCGCAACTTTATCACTGACTTAAACAGTTTTTGAATCTATTCTATTCATTTTCAAATATGAAAACAAAATTAGAATGAACATAAAGTTTTAAAGAATATTAAAATTCTAAACAATTAAAGAAGAATGACCTTCTTTATATTATACCAAAGTTAAAAATTATGTAGTGTGATGGAGTCCTGGAAACTTGACTCTTGATAATTTAAATTAATGTTCCATAAAGCTCGTCATGTCATTAAAAAAGTAATCTAATTTTTACTTCAATAGCTTAATATTAGGATCAAGTAACTGGTAACATTTGATGTCAGTTCCACATTTTGTTAACAAAGATTATAACCCTTTTTGTAAGATGTCATTGCAAAATGCCATAATGCAAATATCACTAACTCAAAAGTAACCATTGAAAAGCCAATGTTTTTAAATTAAAATTTAACTACAAATGGAAGTATTCACTATTGGTATGTAGTTAATACATACACAAAAATGTTGTTATTTAGACTAGTATCATTGTTATGCTGTAAAATTCATTATTTTCATTATATCATAATTTGTCACCTTCTCAGTCCATGTTAAGTTGAGTTTGCAGAACTCTTCTGTACTTACAATTAGGAATGTTAATAATTGTTTACAGTGGTGCCTCGTATAACGTACTTAATCCGTTCCAGGTGCACGTCCGTTAAGTGAAACATCTGTTATACGAAACGCATTTTCCCATAGAAATACATGTTAAAACATATAATTTGTTCCGTAGCATAAAATAACCATACTGTACCATTAAAAAAATGAAAATGGAGCAGTCACCAATTATGCCGGGTAGTCAGATGTTGTGAGGAGGAGGTGGAGGAGCACCTTCTTTACACATTCATACAGATACAAACATTTTACACATTGCAGCAGGTCTTTTTTTATCATTTTTTAATCAGAGTCAGGTTCAGGAGAGGCTACCGGAGCTTGCAGAGTCAACTCCTCTTGTTCCATCCTTTGTTTTTTGCCTGCTGGCTTCTTGAAAAACATGTCTAAGGTGGTCTGTTTCTCTCTCTTCTTCAACAGCTGTCGGAAATGACGGGCAAGGATGTCATTGTAGAGATCATTGATCCTGGTGGCCTCAGCTGTTTGGATAATGAGTGTTGGTAAACTCCTGAACCTCTCCCATTCAACAAGGAAGTTTTTGTCAACTTTCACTCCTTCTGATGATTTCTTGCATAGTTTCAATTGAAATCACCTTTCTATTTTTTTAGAACCCATGATTTGCACAACACTTGAATAAATGTAAATACCATGCACTGAGGTGATGTACATAATAAACAAGGGAGCAAGCCGAATCCCAACGGGAGCTCTGTACTTCAGATATACTAATAATATATCCTAATAACACTAATATATTATAAAAATAGCAGATTGTCATTGGCAACGGCAAAAGAGTGAAAATATCATTCGCACTTGTTCGCAGAAAGTTTGTTGCTCGCCTCACGTAACTGCCAAACGGAAAGTCCGTTGTTCGCAGCCAGTCCGTTGCTCGAGTCACGTAACGGCCAAACAGAAAGTCCATTGTTTGTAGTGTCCATTATTCGAGGCGTACGTTATACGAGGCACCACTGTATATGCAAGCTTTCTGCAAATATCTATTAAATACAATTTCCACTGGCAACAGATCACTGCTCTCGCTTAATTCCATTTAGAAAAAATAAGAGATTCCTGTTTATGGTTTAAATTGACTTCACAGATAGACTTGTATCATTTCTACATTTGATTTTTACAATTGAAACATTAAGTAAAAATAATTTTAGCAGACTTTCTCTTAGAATTTAACTTATAAATCACACAGATTAGCTATCAACAATTAATTAAATATAAAGCCAGACGATTGTCAAATTACATTTGGCTATATTAATGCTACTAATTACTAATTAAATGTCAAGTATTTTGGCTTAAAGATATGCACTTGCTTGATAAATTTAATTTAATAAGAGATGGTGCCTAATGCCTACCTCTAGGCCAAATTACTTGACATTTAATTAGTAATTAGTAGTATTAATGTAGCCTGGTGTAATTTGGCAATAATTTGGTTTTAATCTAAAATCAGATTTATAGATGTTTATACTTATAATTAAATATAATTCTAAGAAGAAGGTTTCTTTATTCTTGACTGGAAAAAATTGAAACAGAAGCTAAAAAAATTACATTATCTAGATCAGGGATGGGCAACCTTTTTCTATGTAAGGGCTGCATTTTGAAACTTTTGAACGTATAACAGAGAAGAGAAGAAAAATGCCGGTAAATCACAATTATTTATTCATATATAATTATAAATTAGCATAGGTATATTTAATTTAGCTTCTGGAACTGATATAAACATAATATATCAGAAATTATTTTGTTAAATGTTAGTCACCGCTAGCTTTAAATTAGTTTTGATGTGTCTGTTAGCTTGTTTCTTGTTTTAATTTTTACTACATTCTTTGCGGGAAAAATTATTCACATACATAAGTTGTAGAAAATAATGTTTGAATTTTTGCTGCATACTTCCTTAAGCTGGGAAATTGATATATTTATTCATATTTTGTGTGACAAGGGCTGCAAAAAATATTAATGCGACCCGGGAGCCGCAGGTTGCCCATTCCTGATCTAGATTATATGATTTGCGATATCTGGTCCTGTAAAATATAAATAACTTTTAAACTTTATTTTATAAAAAAAAAAGTGATTATCTACTGTATATACATTATAACAAGATTATACATAATGTCAGAATATATGGTGGAATTGTTTGAGTACACATGCCTAAATTATTAAAATTGTGTTCAATTTAAAGTTTTCATTAAAGTTTAACAAGATTAAACTTTTAATTGCTTTCTCTTCACAAGGATTTGAAATTTTAGTTTTAATGTGCCTATCTTTCAAATATAAGGATATCCAGATTAGAATGTATTTAGATGTTGTACACTCGGTATAGTTAATATTAATGGATCTCACATTTAAATGGATAATTGTTTTCCTCTGTTATTGTCATCGTCATCAATATATTCAAAGTGTTATCTGAAACTACAGGACACTAATGATAAAGCTGAATTGGGGGTAAAAATAAAATTAACTTAAATTAAACAAAATTGTTAATCTCATTTGCAAATCTACATATGAATATCAGGGCTTTATTTATATAATACAAATTTTTATTTATTCAATAATTTATTCTTAAATATAATTAATATACATATATTTTCTATTATATATTATAATATATATATAGGTTTGTTATATAATCACTTATGTATTATTATTTAAGGAAATCATGAGTTATCCGAATGTTACTAGTTCTGGTATTCCTCGGATTATGGTTTTTCAACCAAATTTGGAAGAGATGAAGGATTTTCCAAAATATATTGAATATATGGAATCTAAAGGAGCTCATAAAGCTGGTCTAGCAAAGGTAAGGTTATGAGCATATTATAAATTTACCAAGTTGTGTATACATGGAGTGAATTTTATATTTTGTATACCAGGTCAATTTGTAGATATGTAAACTTCCTAGCTTATCTTGAGAGATACTCCTGAACAGGACTTTAAAGTCAGAGTCATGCAATCGGAATCAGAACAAATTCATTTCTAGAGGATTCAGAGTTGGTAAAAATAGACTGACGCTGACTCCTAATTTTTAAATGTATTTTATATTAAGTTCCTATCTTGCATTATAGGAGCCTCTTGTAATGCATGATTTTATTTTATGATGATTCACTTACTTCATGATCTTGAAAAATGCTTTCAGTTTCAATAGGAATACTTGATGATTCACTTTAAAAAAGTGCTTTAAAAGTAAATGATGATTAACACAGTAATGATGAAATGGCTTTCTGGATTAATTTATCAAAGTATATTTTAAATTATTATTTAGAAGAAGGAATAAGAGTTGGACATACTAAAATTCTATGTTGGAGTCAGGATTTGGTCTACCAACTCCACAGCTCTACCACAGTCCTGAAGATGAGCTGGAAGGCCTGAAAGTATTAGGATTTAAGAGAAATATTTTAATTTTCAGAAAAACAGAGAATTGTATGTTTAAGATAATTTGAAAGGAAAGTTAATTGAAATTTGTGGATTCACTTTTATATAATTGCTGTTATACCATATCCAGAAAAAGAATATTTTTCTTTTCATAATTATAACTTAATCTCTTTTATTTTGTCTTATTTTATTTATGGTCATTAGTGAAGATGACCTTATGACCAACTGTACCAGTATTCAGTGATTTCAACACACAACAAACTAATATTGTTCGTGTGTTGCCCACCAGTGACTGTATATTGTAATATCTGAATATTTTATATTCAGATACTACAACATACAGAAATCACAATATTTATAGTCTATTTATTGTAACTTGGCACCTACTGTAAACAAAGGTTTTGTCGTATTAATCTGCTGGAGATTTTCATTGGTCAAATCGCAATTGGAAGTGGCTAGACACGTGTTGACCAGTTAAGCTCCTTTCTCTGCACGTGTTAAAATCTCATCAAGTTCCCACATTCGTTGTTCTTCCTTTTCTATATGTTTGATACATTTTCTCCGTTTTTCTTGAGTTATTTGTTCGACAACACACAGTTTGAAATAATGATAGTTATTGTAATGAATGGAAAACGAAGCCAAGACATTATAGTGCTCATGACCGGAAAAAGCTTATTTTTAATGATTCGGAATGTGCAAATATTCATTAATTAAAACAACAATTTAACAAGTATGAAATAATTACATTTATAATCATTGCTAAGTGACTAGTATTTCATTAATGATTTTATAAATAACAAACAACTATTTTCTGCGGACGAATGAGATGCAGCGCGGTTTATAATTGATGGATGTGGGTTTAAGCCAATAAACAATGGGAGGTGTGTCTTAGTTTGTTTACAGTAGGTGCCAAGTTAGGATAAATAGACTATAGATATAGGGTGTTTACAAATGATTGAGCACATTTCATTAATGAATTATAAATAAATCAAACAATTTAGGAAGTTGTACTATATCAAATCATAGAGCAGCTCAGTTTTTTATGTATACAGTTTTAGTATGGCTTGTTTTGCTGCTAGGTGGTCACAGTGCCAGATCCAAAATGGTGACCATGCAGGAGAAAGCAATGTGTGTGGTGTGGTATCAATGGATACCATTTATCAAAAGCTGTAATATGTATAGGAAACAAATGTAATTATAAACCGTCATCAGTAATACCAGTTATCTTGTAGTAAAAGGAAGATTTTTTTTATTTTGAAAGCATTTTGTAACATTGTTTTTAGTTCATTGATTCATCCATATATGAGATCCTGAAAAATTAACTCTAAGGAGGATGCACACATGTGGCATGGCAAGGAAAAGTGGCAGAATGACGTCACTTTTTCTTGCCGCAGAAGTCGATTTTGTGCTGCTTTTCTCGTGCCACAAGAGTTGGTTGAATTCTATCTTTTGCAGTGACTACTGCCAAGATGCGTTTCTGTCAGCCAATAACAGTTCATCTGGTAGTCACACGAAAAAATACAATCATGTGATGTTTTAATGGCGGAAAGTTTGACATGGTTAACCAAGATAAAGTAAAGAGTCAGAGTAAAGAGGAAAAGATAATAAATTTAACACAAAATTCTACACAAATAGTCATACATAATTTAATTCAAAGAAGAAACCAATTGAATCTTACTTGATATATTCTTGATGTATTTATCGAGAGACCTTAATTGAGGAATAAGTGTATTTTGCATACCAGTTCTTTCTTGATCCAAGAAAATATCTTGAATCCAATTTGTAGATTATTACCGTTTGCCGGCGAACGGTAATAATCTACAAATAGTATATCGACGTAATCCGACGATCTACAGAATGTTAAGAAACGATAAGAGAAAGGAAAAACGAAATAATTTACCAGGGGTTTATTCCATACCTATAAAGGATCAGCGTTTCAACTCGGACCTTGTTTACGTAGGTGCTACTATGCGGCAGTTAAAACAAAGACTCAAGGAACATAAATACTCTGTGAGTAAAAACATAGATGCCACAGTCCTCACAGCATTTGCCAAACAGCAAGAGGTCGAAGTATATTGGGATCAAGCCTCGATCATTAGAGCCGCGAATTCCAGACAGGCAGTGAAACACCTCGAGAAGATAGAGATACACAAGGCTCACATAAATAAGGGATGCATTAATCATAGGGATGCAGAAGGGTTATCTTATGCCTGGAAATCCTTTTACAATAATGCAGATTAACACCTTGTAGTCAACTTATATTCCTCCCTCCCCCGCTTTTTTCTGGCGGCTTTATTATTTTTATGTTACTTGCAAGTTATTTATAGACTTTCAGAAGACGCAAATCCGATGAGTTGCACATGCGCACTTCGGTTTCTATTTAATTTGTATTTCATGCGTTCTTTTTTAATGTTCTTTTTTAAGAATGGTTCAACTGAAGATGGCCGTTCAAAACGGTTGAAAACGTTCTTATTAAACATCTTTATTGCTGGATAGTTAAAGGTTTATTTTTATTTTAAATTATTCATTCCAGTATAAGTTCTTGTTAGTGAATTTCACTTTTTGTTTTTTCTATTTCCTGTTAAAATTAGCCTTGCCTTGGTATGAAATATGAATGAACAAATGTACTGTAGATATGTTTTATAGAAAATGCTTAATCTTAATATTGGGCTGCAGATCAAGCATGAGAGTGCCTAAAAATTGGTGACAAAATGTGGCAGGTGATAGGTGGTCAAAAAGGACTTAAAATTGATGATATTATATTTGAATGATCCGATACAGTAGTGTACATTTTAGCAGAATGTTTAATGGTGCTGCTGTTTATTCTTGAATGTTCAGTATATGACCTTTTCAACTTACCTGATGCTTCTACTTCTTCCATTTCTTCTATAATGTATATTTAATTATTTGTTTTAATCCTGATTTAATTAATAATCAATCAGTTTGTTTATTAATATAATCCTAATAATAATCTTATGTTTGATACTGTTGAAACACAATTTCTTATTTACATAAATTGTTGATAAATATTTTTTTATCTTCAGTTTTTACACTATATTATTTTCATTTGATGAATATATTTAATATATAATCTTAATAATTCCTAATTTTTTCTTTGAGATTATTTTTAAAAAACTTTCTTCTATAGTTTTGGGACAGACTATGATATTTGAGAAATCAATTACTTTTGCATCATTAACAAATATTTTTTTTATTAATAGTTAAAAATTTATTTTTTAAAAAATATAAATAAATAATTACAGATTATTCCACCGAAAGAATGGTGTCCTCGGAGAAGCGGTTATGATGATATTGAATTAGTTATTCCAGCTCCAATATCTCAAGTTGTTACTGGTCGTCAGGGCATGTATCAACAATATAATATTCAAAAAAAGGCAATGACTGTTCAAGAATTTAAAAAATTAGCTGAAAGTGAAAGGTATTGGTTTTATACTTCATTAATAATTTTAGAAAAAAAATTATAATCATTTTGACAATTCTTAAATTATTCACTTTAAACTATTAAAATGATTTAAATAAATATTTTTTAAGATCAAATATTTTTTGTACATCATATTAATACATGTTTTGCGATATTTTGAATTGATGATTATGTGATATCAACCGGGGCGTATATCAAAGTCTACGCCACTTACGGGCACTAGTCGGTAAGACCAGTTCTCGGTCGTCCAAAGAACGGCCTTTCCCAAACGTAGGGAAACGAGTGTGGAGGGCTTTACTGTTAGATTAATTTAGAGCGGAAGTTGGTGGGGGTGAATTCACCTTCTTCCTATGTCAGGGTCCCGACACCAGTTTGTCAATTTATCGATCCGCGGACAAACACACGTATGCAATCTGATTCGGTCACACAATTAGGAGACATTTTAATTAAAAACGAAATGATAAATTTAATAAAACAAGAAAATAAACTCATACAAAAATCTTAATGAACGAGGGACAGAACCACTACAAATAATATAAAATTCGAGAGATATCTAAGCTTATATTATACCCTATTCGCGATCGAGAGAGAGCTCACAAAATCGTTATAAAACATACGACCTGTTTAGTTGTCGTTCGTCGTCTTTTCTGTATGCAAGGGACACTTTGGAGTTAAAGTTCATTTACTTCTTCGTATGGGAGATCAATATGTGCACAAAATCCAAGTATGGTTTCTAAGTGCTAACTCTGGAATTATTCTGTATGTGACTCGTCTAAGGACGTTGGTCATCAAGAGGAAAACGTATGGAGTTTGGACGCTTCCAGAACTGTCGCTGAACTCCCCGAATTCTGACAAATTCCCTGTATATCTTCTGAATTTCGACCAATCATCGGCCAGTAACTCTTTCATGAGAACGGATGAAAGGGGAATGAATGAGGGGTAACCATTTCCCATCTGAGCTGGATTTTAACCAGATAAGGGAAAGTCAGAGGATGTACTAACTTCAGTGAAAGGAAGTAACATCTGTTATCTGCCTTTTCCACGTTAAAACAGTATTTTTCTCACCAAAAATGAAGTAATATTTGGTGACAATATTTTAACATTATTAATAAAATATTAATTTAGACCCAGGGACCTTTCAGGTCTCACATTTACAATGTGTTTTAATTTTATCGTTGCTTAATTTAATTGTGATAAGTCAAATCAAATAATTTTTATTCTATATAATTTTTATTTTATATTTATATCTATAATGATTATGGAATTAATATTTTATGGTTGTTATTCATATTACAGAATTTTATATTAATTGAAAATCACTAATGTTTTAATAAAACATTTGCAGATATGCTACTCCACCTCACTTTGATTATGATGATTTAGAAAGAAAGTATTGGAAGAATATTACTTATAATTCACCAATATATGGTGCTGATATTTCTGGTTCATTATATGATGAAGATGTTGAGGTTATTAAAAAAATTTTTTATATAATTTGCATAGTTATAAATTTTGCATAAATTATTAGATTCCTAAAACAACTATTTTAATGGAGAAAGTATCAAAAACATACTACACAGAATCCTGAGTGTTTTTTAAGACTCCTGGCATTTTGGCAAACCAATAAATATTTACTGGACTTTAGAATTGAAGTTGATGTGTGCATTTTGTTTTTTCTTTTTAATGATGTCTCCTCAAAGTAGTAGTTTTAGGAATTATTGTTTATAGAGATTTATATTGGTTTTAATTTTTAAAGCTATAACTTATAAAATATCTATATGTGTATAATTGTTTAAACTTCAGAATTCATTTTAATATGTTTTTTACACTTTTGGAAAATAAATTGGTTAAAGTTACTATTAAAAAAAATATTTTCATTATTATCTATTTACTATTTAATGTAAACTTTACATAAATTAGAAGTATAATTAAAATTAAGAATTAACAGTATAGTGTGCGTATTAAAATTGATGAGCAAATCCTTCAGTTTTAATTGGTTTGGAAGTTTGAAGAATTTAATTTCGTTATACTAAAGAATATTGAAATGGAATTTCTGAAATGTAAAAATAACATAGTTATACTTTTAATTGAGAAGATAATTTTTGTAACTTTGTTTTGAATTGAAAAATTTTTTAATTATGAGCTACTTTGGTATTTTCACATTCACTGTCCCGTTTTCATATTGTAGTTTATTTAATTTTCTACTTAAAAATGATTTTTTTATTTGAATCATGTTGTGATTACAAACTCTGAGTGTGATCTACTTCCAATTTCCTTAAGTGTTCTGTCTTTACAGATGGAAGTGAGTATATAAAAATCATTATTATTGAATTTCATTTACAAAAAACTTTTATATCTGTTTTTATTTATTTGTCGAAACCGTGTCTTCTTCTTCTTCTTGTTTCTTTTATATCTGTGTTTAAAATATTATCGTCACGTCATTTTCTCCTGACTTAATTTAACCACTAAATTTTGATGATGTTAAACAGGTTTGCAAATTTCAGTTGTGGAAATGTGGAAATAGATTTAATGTACTAAATTTTACATTCAGTGTATATATTATTAATTTTTGCTAAATAAACAATTTGTTTACTTTTTTATTCAAAATTACTTCCACACTTTGATTTTAGATACCAATGTATATGAAATACATTAAAATTGCAGTGGTGGAAGAAATATCATAATGGTTTTCAAAAGTAAAAATTTAGAATAAAGATTATTTTCCTAAGTGTTAAAAAGATTAATTAGAAAAATATTAAAGGACAGATGTAGATCAAAGCTATCAAAAATGAATTTATTCAAAACAAATGAATAGTAGCATTTACTAAACATAACAATTTTTATAAAATATTTATGACTAAAAAAGAAATATCTGTATTATACTTTTATAGCTTAGTTTTATTATATGTTTGAAGTTATTTTCATTACCTATAAATCTCAAAAAAAAACACAATGAACTAACTGGATAACAGTGTGTGAACTAACTGGATAACAGTGTGTGAACTAACTGGATAACAGCGTAAAACACTCAACACTATTATTAATCCGACAAAACAGATTTTTTGATAATGTTTTTGATCATTTAAAAGATATTATTGTTTGCTTTGTATCTAGTAGAATCCATTATTGATTTTGGTGATTGGCTATTCTATCCAATTTTTTTTTACTAGATTTGTCACAAGGGTTAGACACAGAAAACAACTTTTACTCCTTATGTTATCTTTTATTGAAATCAAAATGCATTTCTATTTCAAATCTAGTAAAAATTTGGATAGAATAGCCAATCACCAAAGTTGATAACCATTTAAATGATCTTTATCAGGCTACAGCAGTGTTTCTCAACCTCTAATGAATCATCGCCCCCTTCACTTCAAAATTCTGATGCAGATGGCCAAGGCTAATGCCAGTTCGTACTGCATTGAATAGAATAGTGACTAGTATAATGTTATTTGTTTAATTATTGTACTAAATAATGAATAAAATATCTAATTATTCTCAATAAAATGTTTTACTATATCGCCCAGAAAATTGTTTTCGCCCCAAAATATAAATTGTTACTAATCGCCCCCTCAACACGGAAAAACGCCCACATGGGGGCGATATCACCCCAGTTGAGAAACACTGGGCTACAGTTAGGTGGAAAACTACAAGTTCTAAAAGAATACAAATTGAACATATGATGAAACAGCTTTTACAAAATACAAAAATTGATAATTAGAACAGAAATTAGAATGTTAATAATTTTCAAGAAATATAATTGCAGAATGTATAAATATAATAGTATGATTAAAATTTTTAAAAACAAACATAAAGCAAGTATACATAAACAAAAGTTGACCAAATAAAAGAAAAATGGGATTATTTATCATACAGAATATAATACCATATTCAAGTTATAGGATTTTAAAACATGAATTCTTGGCATTGGATATGCTCTTTGCACTTTGATGATTTGATACAACTAGATCTTCTAATGGACTTATAAATTTCTAAAAAAGAAAACCTTCAATTTTTTTAATTCCATGTTGTTCTACATAGGATGAATTAACTTCACTCCCTACCAATTAACACATGCCTAATCATACAAAGTTTTATAGAAATATTTTTTGAAAATTGTTAATATTCTAATATACGTATAAATCTTTTAACATTATTAATTTTTGTATCTGTAAAAGTTTTTTTTTTTTTTTTTTATATGTTTAATTTGTGTTCTTTTAGAACTTAGTTTCCAGTTGATTACAGCCTGATGAAAATTACTTAAATAATCAAAGATGTTAGTAAAAAAATCAGTTTTGCTAGATAATATGATATTGAGTGTTTTATGTAACTTCAATTTCTTAAAAAAAAAAATAAAAATCTGGAACTTGCTCACATTAAATAATAATCTCTAGTACTTTTGGACGAAAGTGCCTTTTTTGAATTTCTGGATACAGATGATGATATTCTTAAGATTTTGATTTACAGGAAGAACTCTTACAATTTACAACACTGATTTACATATTAAGACTCTAAGGATTGTTTAATGTATAAGTAGACGGTGTTTAGGTCATTGATAACTTTTAATCAATAAAGATTTTTTAGATAAGGAATTAGAAATACTGGAGAAGATAGCTTGCAATCATGAGTTAACTAGGAGATCATTTAGCAAACTAATGAAGATTAAAAGAAAAGGAAGCAAGGGTAATGTGTACAAAGAAGAAAAAGATAAAATTTATCATTATGTAGGGAGTTGGAGAAAAACTTTCTAAGGAAGCTAGAGAAAATGAAAAATTACACTAAGAAAACTATATATCTTATTTAATTTCGTCAGAAATGACACAGGGAAGAGAAAAGAATATAAAAGCAGGAGTATATGTTGTTTTTATTAAGTGGTGATAAAGAGGCTAATAGTCTTTGTGAGAGCTACAAAATAATTGCTACAAGGTAAGCTAGAGGAACACAAGAGAGATATCAGAATGGAAAAGTCACTACCATGCTGAGTCAAGAATCTTTTAGTAAAGAAAACATGGTAGAGTGGAAAGGTGTGAAAATATTTGAAAAATAAGAAAAAGAAAGAATTTGCAAAGAAAGCATGTATATTCATACTTTCTCTGTAACCAGATATATAGCCTGGAAAGGATTTGGGAGGAGAAGACTTTGAGATATAAAATGGTCAGAACTGGCTCTTAATTAAGGTGATTCTTTTATGCCCCCCCTTTTTTTGTGTCTTTCAAGACTTGTGCAAAAACCAAGTTGGGGTTTTATAGAAGAGTAAAACACGATTCATATGTGATTTTTTGCCGTGTTATAGTCATTATTTTTTAATGATATGAAAATAGTTTTTTAGAGGCATAATAAATATTGTACATATGGGAGAATGGGAAGTGTTGAGTATCTTAAACATAATAGGATGTCAACAGTCTTACATTGTACAGACATTATGTGAATAGATTTAGGTGATTTAACTATCAAGCTAATTCATTTATATATATCCTTCTGAGGAACTTTGATGCCCAAAAGTATTAGAGAAATTATTATTCCATATAAGTGAGCTCTAATAAAGCAGATTTTTTTTGTTATAATAAAACTATACTGATTGAGAAAAAAGTTATGCACCAACAGAAGCCATTGGAATCAAATAAAACTTTATTAGTACAAATGTAATGACAATGGTAATAAGTGACTACAGTATCATGGCAACAGGACACTTTCCTGTAGAACAGTGGTATAATTTAAGAAATCTTTTATACTTTGCAGGACTTACTCTTGCCTGGATATATGTGTGATACAATCAGGAATATAGACATACAGGCATCGTATGCTATCCTGTAATGAATTTGTTTACATGTTGCAACTTCTACTCCAGATCTCTCAGTCATAGATGGCTGAAGCTGGTCTCATCTGGTCCTACAAATGCTTGATGGGTGATAAATCTGAAGGCCAAACAGAACAAGGAATTGTGGCAATGTGATGGAGACACATCTGGAAAACCCTAGCTGTAGTATGTGTGGCTGAGCATTATTTTGCTGGAAAATGGCTTCCAGTCCTGCCATAAAAGACAGCACATGAAGGTGCAGGATTTCCTATTGTACTGTCAATATCTTCTAGGGAGGACCAACTGTCATACAAGCTGATTTTCCAGACCAACATGCCAGCAGTGGTGGCAGTGTTCTATTCAACAGTAAAGACAGAATTGAAGCACTCACCAGTGATCTCCACACTCTAACATGGTGATTGTCAGTTCCCAAACAGAAGCAGGATTCATTGCTAAAGATGATACATTGACGTTCAATAACATTCCATGCTTGTATCCTGGCATAATTACAAACAAAGCTAATGATGGGATGCTAATTGTAGGATGTGTAGCAGTCACTGTGTAGCAAATTTGCCTGTGCTAGTCACTTGCCAAAAGTACAGGAAGAGAGAAAGTTCTGTAAAAACTTCCATCTGTCTCTGAATGCTGCTGCTTCAGCTGTTTGTATTTTTCTCATGGTCATCTCTGCAGGTGGTCTGTCTGAGGCATTCAGGTCCTGTCCACTACTAATATGTGCATTCACATATCAATTGCTCCAGTATCTGCTCACAATCAGGTCAGAATGCCCAGATGGTAGGCAGTTCAGCAAAATGGCCATCCTGCTTTCCACAGTTAGATGATGCAGCCTTTTTCAAACTCCATCAGCTGTGTGTAATGTCTTTGACTACATACATGCCTAGCATTCAGACTCCTAAATAGCTGATAGACTGAAAAATTTGAATACAGTGAGTCTTATAGGATGCTGGAGTAACAGTATTCTGGTTGCATTTTCTGACATTGAACCACAACTGTAATCATTTACATTTCTGTCTGGGACATAGCTGTATGCTGGGTTTTGCAGTAATTGGACAGTTACTGCAAAACCCAGCATACAGCTATGTCTCAGATAGGTATGATTCACAAAAATTCACAAAAAACTTCTAAAAAGACAATATACTAAAATGTTGTTTTGCTTTTTGTTCATATTTCAGGAAAATAATATTGTTAGGACATTTTAATATGTTGTTTTTTGAAGTTTTTTGTGAATTTTTCAAAATGTAAACTTTCATTCTCTGACAATTTTATCAATGCTAATTTCAGTTGTTATATAGTAATAACGTTTAATTTAATATAAAATTAATTATATGAATTTGTGAATAGGATTTTAACATAAATCATCTGAATACTATCTTGGATCTTGTCAATAAAAAATATGGTATTCGAATTGAAGGAGTTAATACTGCATATTTATACTTTGGAATGTGGAAGACAACATTTGCTTGGCATACAGAAGATATGGATCTTTACAGTATCAATTATTTACATTTTGGAGCTCCAAAATCTTGGTATGCCATACCACCTGAACATGGACGTCGTCTGGAAAGATTGGCTGCAGGTATGTTGCAAACTATAGATATAATTTTAGTAAAGTATCAATAGAAAAAAAATCTTGTGAAGAATTTAATCAAAATATTTATGTAGGATGATAGATTTTGAATTAAATATGATTTAAGAACAGAAAGTTAGCAATTGTCCACAATGAGAGCAAATCAAGACATATTTAAAATAACTTTCATAATTAATACTATTTTTTACAGCATAAGATGTTGTAAAACTGTCTGATTATCTATAGCAGGGGTGGCCAATAAGTCGATTGCGAAGCCAATTTTGGTTGATTGCTTGTGATGTCTTGACTTAATGTGTTATACTTGTAACCGAATGCAACGTGCAAATGCAACTGTAGTGATATCGGACCTCCGCAGATGTGGTTTTGTTGGTCCATGTGCAATTCATTTACATACAGTTGTAAAAGGGAAATAAGAAATGTAGACAAAAGGTCATAAAACCGAAAAAAAGAAAGGCGGGAAGAGGGACAGAGAGAGTAGGTCGGGACATGGTAGAGAGAGGAAGGGTGAAGTGGTGGTCCTTGAAAGTGACAACGTTGAATTTCAATTTTTCTTCTGTTACAAATGTTTGTACCTTTTCTTCATGTTTTAAATTAAATTGTGGCTTTTCTTACTTATCTAAACATAGTATGTATTTCACACCTTCCCTCACCACTTAGACTATGCCTACAACAACAAGTCGATCACGACACATTTTTAAGATAAAATGTAGATCTTATGTACACAAAAATTGGCCACTCCTGGTCTATAGCAGTGTTTCCCAATTGTGGCAAATTTACTTTTTAAGGTCAAAATAATTTTTGGTGTAAAATTTTAATTGTAGATCAAGGGAATTTTGTAACTTTTTGGCTAATTATTTTCTTTATTTTAATGTTATAATGTATTAAAAATGGGCGAATGAATCATTCAAGATATTTTGAATGATTTCAATAATCAAATAATTGATTATTTTTATTTGAATGAATTCATCTCTAGTTGAAATTACTTTATAGGTAAATAGCATCTTTGTAAATGAAATGTAGACTTTCATTTTCTTCCATCAGATATTCTGAAATCAATTGAAATAATTGAAGAATCACCTTTTCCTTAAAAATAAAAGATTATTTTTAGTCTGATTTCTGGGACAGCTCTCAATTCTTAAAAAGATAATCTTTTTCTAAAACTAGTGATGGATTTAATTGAATGATTTGAATAATTGAATAAACATTTGAATGAATCATTCAAATCTGTAAAATTCCTTTTTGCACTTAAATTCTTGTACTTTTTCAGATGTATAAAGCTAAAATGTTGTAAACAATTTCGTATTTTTATGTTTATGATGGAAAACACAAAGTCTAATAAAATTTTAAAAATTATTTACAATAATAATATAATGCTTGATGTAGACAATTAAAACATTACATTAAAAAATTCTCAGATTAATAAATTAAGTTACAATAACATCTTTATACCCTCATTTGTGATTATTTTAATTATTAATAAATTATGAATTGTAGTGACTAGAAATGTATCTTAACATTAGATGATGAGATTATAAAGCCTAGATTATTAAATTGTTTCAATATCATTTATTATTTTCATTAGATAGTAGCATTTATTAATGCAGTGCAACAAGAAAATATATGTATATATTTTAAATTAATTTTTCATGTATTCTAATAATAATTAACATGTTCAATGAATAAAAATTTATTTTTCTTATTACAATGCCATAATAACTTGACAAAAAGAGGATTTCCTTCTTCTTAAATTATATGTTTTAATTCAGACAATGCCACTATTATTATCTCTCATAATGCATATTTTGAATCAATTTGTTTCTTATATAAATAAACTCTCTTTTTGTCATATAGGATTTTTTCCTGGTAGTTACCAAGCATGTTCTGCATTTTTGAGACATAAAATGACACTTATTTCTCCTCAAGTGTTAAAGCAATACTCCATTCCATTTAATAAGGTAATAATTAAGTGTTGTTTTAATTAATTTAGAAAAGTTTTATAATTGAAAGTTTAATATTCCAAAAATAGACAGACACATTTTAAATATGACTAATCATACACTAAATGATCTAGATAACTCAAGAACCTGGAGAATTCATGATTACATTTCCATATGGATATCATGCTGGTTATAATCATGGTTTCAATTGTGCTGAATCAACCAATTTTGGAATGCCACGTTGGATTGAATATGGAAAGCGATCTTTACAGGTGAATTAATTTTTACACCTATTACCTTAGATATTTTATTTAATATATTGTATAATTTATATAAATAATATAATTTATATTATTTATATAAATTAATAAATTTAATTATTATGATATAAGTTATTTATGTATACTACAGTAGAGCGTCGATTTTCCGAATCAATTGGGGACTGGGGTTGTTCGTATAACTGATATTTCGGATAACCGATTTATGTACGAAAAAATAGTTTAACGTATCCGATGTTGAAATTTTTCTCCGTTGCGTGTTGCTTCGCGTTGAATTTTCGTCGATGTTAAGCCCAACAAAGACCATTGTATCGTTAAAAATTATTTTTTTTATTTTGTACAAACAAAATAAATATATTAAAAAATATAAAAACAATAAAAAATTATACTTCAGATGTTAATTTAGTATCAAAAACGTAAAATATTTGAGTAGCCCAAGACATAGCCAAAGATTGAAGCTCCATAGCACTGGCGAAAATTTAAATTTGCCGACTGGAAATCTTTCGGATGATTGACTTTCGGAAAATCGACGCTCTACTGTATTTTTATTTATTGAAAGATTCAAATTATTTCTACATTTTTAAAAATTTGCTTATATTCCTTACTTAAATGATAAATTAATCACAAAAACAATTATATCAAAACTTTAATCTGAAGATAATTGTACAAAATCTGTAAGATCTTGGATTACTTTTAATCTATATATATAAAATTGCTTGTCCTGACTGACTGACTCACTGATTCATCATCACCCAGAGCAAACCGCTGAACCTAAAGAGGTGAAATTTGATACACAGTTAGGGTACGTCATGAAAACGCACACTAAGAAGAGATTTTTCGAAATTCCCCCCAGGGGGGAGAGCATTAAGTCTTAACCGGAAGAACGTCTTCTAATGTACTATTTTAGATGCAATTTTTTGTTTATAACTGTGTTTTAGTAGGGTATGCCATGGCAATGCACACTTAGAAGGCATTTTTCGAAATTCCCCAGCGGGGGAGGCAGAGCATTAAGTCTTAACTGGAAGAATGGCTTCTAATGAAATATTTTACATGTGATTTTTTGTTATGTTTAGTCTTCATTAAGTACTTAAGTGTATTAAATTAATAACATTTCAGACATTGTTATAAATATTTTTATATATTTCAATTTTTTAACCAAATGTTCGAACCTTTTTAAATTCAAATTTGTTATTGCATATTGGTTCAATTANCTTAAGTGTATTAAATTAATAACATTTCAGACATTGTTATAAATATTTTTATATATTTCAATTTTTTAACCAAATGTTCGAACCTTTTTAAATTCGAATTTGTTATTGCATATCGATTCAATTATAGAATGATTGTAAACATTCCAGAAAATTGATCAAATTGAAAGTAGTTAGTTCGATTCTCAGCAATTCTCTTCATTCTCGGCAGTAGGTGTTATATAACAATTACTATGATTGTTGAAATAATGAATATAAATGGGGTTTGCTTGCAAAACCTCTGAGGGCAAAGTCGCGGGTAACAGCTAGGTTTTTAATAAAAATATAAAAATGTCTGAAAAATTAACTTTTTTATTACAGAATGGTTCAAAAGTTAATTAACTAAGATATATTTTTAAGCGTAATTCAATCAGTTTAGAACAGATATATTATTTTTGATGTGATTTTGCCACAACTAATGAAATGACTGAATTACAAATAACATAAAGAATATTTTTCTTGCTAAAGAAATTTAAAAGTTTACCTTAGCGGGTTAATAATTAAAAATTTATGTCAAATATCAATGATGAAATTTTGCTTTAAGATTTCTCAAATTAGTGCTTTATGAATGTTTTAGTGATTTTCAAATTATTAGTTATGAAATTTGGCTTGATGTGGAATATACAAAACAGATATTCAGTTTTTTAATTAGAATATTTGTTTTGTTATGTTTTTATTTTATTTTTTATCTTAATGGGTTTATAGGTTTATCATTAGAAATTTTTTTATTTTACATTTGTTGTTATTGACATTTGGCTTATATTTTTAGTGTAAATTTATAGCAGTTTTTATGTGGTTTTTATAAAGATTTTTTTTGTTTTTGAGAAAGTAAGTAATTTTCTTGAATTTTTTTCATTATTGTAATCATCTGTATATATATTAACAAAAGGGAGGGAAGGAATTTGTGTAGGGATAAGAGAGACAAAAAGACTTCACTTTTGACTCGCACTTCAAGACATGGTTATTCATTTGCTTCTGTAGCAACTATTTTTTAAGTTTTATTTTTGAATAACAGTCTTTGGTTATTTATATAAAGAATACACATATACAGATTTAGTTTTTATATTTGTAATAATTTTTATATGTATATATATTAGAAACAAAATGTTTTGTCACCTCCACACACAAATCACATAAATTTAAAAATTAATTTGATTTACGTTTTAAAAATTTCAAAACAATTTTTAAATAGTTTTTAAGAACATTTTAATTTTCAATTGATTTGATTTTAATTATTTTATCATCATTAATTATTACTTTTAAGTTAATATATTTAGTGTTAATTATAAAAACTAAATTAATTAGTTTGTTTTATAATTATTTTTAATTACTATTTATTTATATATTTTTGCCTGCATTTTTTGAATCTTTACAATTTTTTAATTAGTTACAACTCTCTTTTTTTCTTTTGTGACATAACTAGAAATTGCTTTTGGGAAGTTTTCTCGTAGGTAATATACTTTGAAACAATTTTTCAAATATATATTCATACATTTTAATGTGGATATTCAATATTGTCAACAAGAAGAACACAGAAAAATTAATTTGAGAATGAAACAATTGTTTGCTTCTATTCCATGATTAAATATTCTCTTTACCAGACAATATTTTAATTATGCCAAATGACTTTTCAAAATTTAGTTTTTTTTTAATGGTTTGATGCTTTGAATACTGACTTACTCTTAAATTGAAATGCTATTTTTTTTTATACAAAGTGAAATGTTNGCCTGAATTTTTTGAACTGTTAATTACAGTTTATTAAATTAATTGCAACTCTTTTTTATTTTGTGATGTAACTATTGAAATTGTTTTAGTGTTGTTTCATACAAAAGATAATCTAATTTAAATTTATTTTAATTATTTTAGTAATTTCATTAATTTTTGTTTTATAAATTTGCCTGCTTTTTAAAAAATTTTAAAAATTTTAATTTTAAGTGAGTTAACATTAATTGAACTAGTGAGCTATCTAATTGTAATATAATAAATTTTTATTGTATTTTAAAACATTACTATAATGTGGATGTGAATAATATAAATGAAGAATGATACAATTAATAATGAAAGGATATTATATTAATAAAAGAATTTCAGATATTGAATTCTGTTTATAAAATGTATTAAAAAATTGTTTATTTTTTAAAAATTATGTATTTGTTGTTAAAAATATTTCTCTAATCATAAACTATAGGCTTTTTAATGGATTAATACTGTTTATTTATTTCTTTATTACAGTGCATGTGCAGGAAAGATTGTGTTAAAATTAGCATGGATGTTTTTGTTAGAACTTTTCAGCCAGATCGATATGAAATGTGGAAACAAGGTAAAGATATTGGATCTCATCCTGAATACCCTTCTCGGTGTTCAGCTGCTCCTCCTCCTGTGAAAATTGAATCTGATGAAAAGTAAGTTTACGTGTGTGTGTGTGTGTGTGTATATATATATATATTTTTTTGTGCATATCATATTGTACATATTTACAGTATAATATAGTAAAGAAAAAGCATAATACAATAGGGTTTCATTTAACTCAGACCCATTTAATTGATGTTCTGCATTATGCAAGGTGAATTGCAAAAGAGTTTTTTGTAATGTAGCACAGTACAATTTTTTTACTTGACTAGGGAGTGCTTGGTATTCACAAAGGACTCTAGATATTTAAATAAAAATTTATTATGCTGACTTTTTACAACAATGCAAATTTTCAAAAATATTAAAGAAATTTTAATCGTCATTGTATATATAGATTTGCGTTAATAAATACTTCTGTAAATAAATGTTTCATAAATGTTCAATAAATACAGAATTATATATTTAATTATTACAAAAAATCTTTAAAAAGATTCTTCTAAGACAATACATACAAATTTGTCTGTATTCCAATTCCAGTCCTTTCCAGTCCCTTAAAATAAGATATTTTAACTGACATTTAGAGGGAGACAAGCAGCCTATAAAGAAAGGTCGACTCTGCCGTAAAATTGTTAATTCCTCAAATGTGCATTTGAAAGGACTGGATTGGAATAAAGACACATTTGTATGTACTGTATTGTCTTAAAAGGATCATTTTAAAGATTTTTTGTAATGATTAATTCGTCCTGGCCATATATTTTAACCAAATATGTATTTAATTCTTTATTCTAGAATTAGATATATTCTATAATTCTAGCATTAAATATAGAAGTATAGAGTATGTCATCAATATTTCAATGTATTCAAATCCAGTTTATGTAATAATTTACCAAAATTTCAGTATTATCAGTTTTTTCAATTACCTGAGATATCCTCGATATTTACCTTATCTTATATAATTGGAACTCTGCTGTAATAATTATTTATTAAAAATAATTTTTAATATTATTTTAATTAAATTAAACCAATTAAAAATACATTGGAAATGAGAACATTGTTTATTCATATTTGTTGTTATTCATCTTGAAATTAACAAATATAATTGTATGTATTTCTGTTTCACTTATTACATTAATTATGAGTAGACAGGAATTTTACATGTAGGCACACTAAATAACATTTGTATATATTGTAGGCAAATTATAAGTTTCATGCAACTGGAATGTTGGACATATTTTTGGTGGGTTTTATGGGAGTTAGTTTCACATATTTTGAAAACAAGTTATGTTCAGGCCACATTTTATGTCTTTAAATGCAAAGTTTAGTTTATTCACCTAGAATGAATATTTACTTATAGATAATTAATAATTTATTTATTAATGAATAAAAAAAATGTCTAAAATCACTAACATCCAAAATATCTGTAGATTGAGAGAAACCTTTCAATCTGGCAACATATTAATGTTTCTCTCTCATTAAGTGTGCTTCCCATGTAGGTGACTGTAGTTTAATTGTGCAGTCTTGCTATATAAAAATGAAACTATAAGCAAAGTAAAGAAATTAAAGCTTCAAAAGTTAACTAAAGAATTATAGGGAGACTCATATTTGGTGCTGTTAAAGAAAGATGGAACTGTTAGATACAGATGGAACTGTTTCAGTATTTAGCTTATTGCAAGAAGTGAATTCAAGTTGAAGAGAAACTGATGAAAAGGCTTGTGTAAAGTCAAACTCATAAGAAGAACAAGGAATTTAGAACTTGAGACCAGAGCAGATGAAAAGTTTATTCATAAATGAAACATTCAACACTGCGTCAGAATATGCCACTACAAGTTTTGAATTTCATTGTGATTTTTTATTAGAAGCTAGAATTACTTTAGAGATAGATGGTTTAATTTCCATAAAAATTTTTTGAAAAATACATCAACAAAAAATTTCAAATGAAAACACATTATGGATAATGAATATTGATAAGAGCTATAATGCAACTATTTTAAAAATAAAAGAATTATTGGTTAACACCTGTTGCATTCATTGTGGATTTAACTAACAACTAGCAGGAACCAATCAAAATTAATGGTTTTATTCAATTAAAATACAATAAGCTCATTTAAAATTTAGCATTCTACATAAAAATTGTCAGTACAGCAAGTGTTTTTTTTTTTTTTGGGCTGTTTGCAAGTGATTTGTCTACCTGTTTTCTGGTACAGTGAGGCTCCTCTCAATAGCTAATTTTAATTTTGCTTATGGCATTCCTAAGGGCAACCAACATCAAATTGTGGGATTTTGAATTAACAGTGAGGATAGTTGGCCTGCCCACTTCATGGCAATCTTATTGGCTGTTATAAAACTCTACCTACCAATAGTCATACGTTCAAGTTAAATCTACTAACTAAAAGAAGAATAGTTAAGAAATCCATCAATTAGCATTAAATAATGAATTGGATGGTTAGAATTGTATTTTGGTCTTATCATGAAGTAATAGTAAAATAAAAACAGAGATTGATGCTAAAAGTTGATAGATGGTGCTGTGGTCAATATCGACAAAACTAATTTATTGAAAAAAATGAAAAATGTTTTTTAATTAATGTGTACTTAGCAAACAAAGCAGGAATTCACAGTAATGGTGAATAACAGGTTGTTCAAATAGTTAAGAAAAACTAAATTGCTAGATGGTGAACAAGTATGGCTGACATGTTTGTGGCTTGCCTTTCCATAGACTTAACATTGTATTCTTGCTACTCCACCACATCTGAACCATTGCACATTTCTCAAATCTTTCTTTAACAGCATCATTTACAGCATAAGAGCTTTAATTTGATATCTGAACCATACTTTTAGCCCTAACCATTTATTCAAACTAAGTGTTATAGTCTCTCTTTAAATTTATATATAGATTAGGGTTAATTAAGATAAATAGCTTGCTTTGTGGTAAAATTTAATGATTATATCAGGAGAATAATTCAAAAAAATATAAAAAATAAAAAGCAGTTAGAAG
The DNA here is from genome assembly GCF_000671375.1 of Centruroides sculpturatus. Classification (NCBI taxonomy): domain Eukaryota; kingdom Metazoa; phylum Arthropoda; class Arachnida; order Scorpiones; family Buthidae; genus Centruroides; species Centruroides sculpturatus. Next base: position 166,045 of record NW_019385222.1, read on the forward strand.
ATTAACTAAATTGACTGTTCATAATGGTCAAAACAACAGGGAACAATGCTGTTATAAATACTTAATCTTAACTCTTTAAACTCTGAAAATTTCTTCTTCCTATGAATGTGAAATTGTTTTTACCCATAAGGCTATGCTTTAGTGGTGGGAAATGGATCATTCTTCCCAGTAGTAGAAAAGTTCAAATTTGTTTTAGATAAGAGAATGGCATGCAGAAAAAATCAGAATTGACTTGCTACTATTATTTTTGTAATTGTTTCCTAATTATTATACTTTTAATTATATTTGCTGTTTTATGATATTAAAAAACACTTATTTTATGCTTTTAATTTGAAATAAAATTTTATAGGGAGCAGTCATTTCTAAATAGCAAACTACTTCACACAATTTACTCTTTATTAGCAATTTTTTAATGCTTTTATTAAGGTTTGAGATATTAGTTATTCTATTGGTCATATGATGAATTTTCTCTTTTGTTTAGAATAATTTACTTGTTCTTTTATATTTTATATCTATGGTTTCTATAGTGTGTGTATATATGTTTGTGTGTGTACACACACACTAATTTTTACTTTTCCTGCTCTGTTATACATAACAGAAGGAAGGTGTAGCAATTGGTGAAAAAACTTGTCCTCTGAAGATTTTTATATTTTTGGACTCTGGGCCTTGAAACGTCAAGAAATGTAAAAAAAATTCAGGAGGTTTTTTGTGTGGGAGCACAATTTTGTCACCCTCTTTGAATCTTAATAACTCTTGTATTTTGTTGAAAATTTCTGAAATTTTGCAGGGAGGTTTATGTATTAGGGAGGATTCACTCTATTAAATTTTGGTAGATAAAGGTCAACAGGGTGATGAGATAAAGGGAGGTCATATGTCATATCTCCAGTAAGGTCGGATGTTTTGTCATTCAAGAATGTTTGGATGTCAAAATGCAATTGAAAATAATTTTAAAAGGATTGATGATTTACTAATATCATACAAATAAACAATGTTTTCTTTCCTAATGATTAAACCATTGAATTCACCATCCTTTCAAAAATCCAATGATCTCCTTAATCCATCACTATTCCTAGCCCATATGTGTTGGATTACCAAGATTTTACTATATTAAATTTTACAAGTTACAGTTGTAAGAGTAGAAGAGATTTGTTTTAACCTAAAAATGTAGGACTTTTATAATTTTATTTCTTAATAGCAGATACGTTTGAAGGTTTATTAACAATGATTTGTTGTTTTGAATGAACAAAAAAATCATTGTTAATGAATCTTCACATTTGAAAGACAATTAAATAACTTTAAAATTAAAGAAATTTTTATTTTATTAATTTTGAATAACAGCTAATAACATTAAAAACAGTTAATATCTAATTTTCTGTAGAAAATAAATTAATGTTTAATTTTATTTTTTAGAGATGGGAGGAGAAAATATAAAACAGAAGCTATTGCAAATACTACTGTTTCAAAAAGACATCCAATTTCACATATTCAAAATAAAAAAGAGAAAAAAGGAAGTAAACAGAAATGTGAAAGTGAAATTGATCAAGAAAAAGAAAAACAAAAGACCAAACTTGACAATGATATTAATTTGAAACCAAAGAGAAAAAAGAGATTGAAATTAGATAAATGTAAAACTGCTGCTGATAAAGTTAAAGAGAAGAAGCATAAAAAGAAATTGAATGAGACTGGAAGATCAAAAAAAGTTAAGTGTTCAAGTTCATTATTGGGAAAGAGTAATTCTTTGCAAAAATTCCCAAAATCACGTGATATATCAAAATTTAAAACCGTTTCAGATATGTGGTTGTGTGAGAAATCAATTTTGAATAAGTTGAATTCTTCTGAAATGAAATGTAATACGCCGTCTCACGATAATAAAAATACAAAATCTTCAGTGATGGAATTTAGATTAGGAAATCTAATTGATAAAGAGATTCAGAATTCATTTATAAATAGTAATGGAAATTCTGTTAATTATTCTGAATCATCTACATTGCAAGATACTGTTAAAAAGTTACAGTTGCATTTATCAAATGGAAAATCTGTGCCCTATGTTGCGAATACCATAGCAAATACCAATTCAGTGTCAAAAACAAATTTAATCAAAACTGATGTGTCAACAGTAAATTATTCATCACCATCTTATATGCCACAAACAGTGTTATCCTTCCATCAGTATGCAAAATTATCACAAACTCAGTTTTGTAATACTGTGGTACCTGAAGAAACTAAAAACAAACATCAAAAATCCGTGATTTTATTGCCATTTGGAATTGTAAATAGTTCAGATAACAGTTCACCAGTTATTTTAACTACTAGTAATGCAAATAAAGAAGTAGCAATTAGTGTTTTGACTCAATCACAAAAAAATGTAAATTCTGTTCTCAACTCATCTGACAGTGTTTTTACAACTCAGTCTAAAGTGCCATTGCTGCATCACACAAAAACTGTACCAATGGAATCTTCCCAATTTATTTCTCAACAACCTGTTCCATTTTTATCTCAGTCATCATCAATGGCTCAGGTTATTAAGTCATTATTAGAGAAAAAATTAGAAGTGCCTCATTCCCAAAATTGTTCAAGGCCAAACAGTCCAACTCTCTCGGAATATACAATGAAGAATAGGGAAACGGTAATTGTTAAAAATCCACAAGCATTACCTCAGGTAAACTTTCTAATCTAAATATATAGTATTTAATAAACACTTCAGAATTATCTGATGTAAAATTTTAAGAAATTATAATTACATTTTACAGTAAAACCTGTCTAAAACAAAACCTGAATAAAATGGAAGCCTGTCTAAACAGAAAAATTCTTAGGAACATTGCAATTTTTATGTTAAATCTTATTATAAGCTAGGAAATTGTCCAACAGAAATAAAAATGTTTTAGGTACAAAGAATGTAATTTAACCTGGAAGGAGCAGAAAATTAGATTTCCCTTGTAGACAAATAAGTAAAATGTTTCCATGTGTAGGGGTCATTGAAGGACATAACAAATTGTGTTTGTATTCTGAGGACTATTTCAAACCTTTTAAAGAAATGAAAGTCACTTGACAAGGGGACACTCAGACACAGTTTTTGTTGGAATTAACCAGGAGAGAATCAAATACTTTGACTTTTTTCCTTATAGACAAAAAGAGGGTTTTTTTAACATGTCCATTGTGGATTTAGCCAAACCCACAATGATATGATCAGGTGATGAGGAACAGAACCTAACATAACTGGGATGGACCACTACTGAGAAATTTATATGGTTTTTTGACCCATTCAGATTTCTTTCTAGGTTTCCCAAAGGGGTGGACTGACACCTTAACTGCTCAGTCATCGCATTCAAATATTTTTAATAATTGAAAACTTTCAAGAAGCAATTTTTTAAGAAGACGAAATGAATGTAATTTGAAAAAACAGTGAAAATAAGAATACTTATGCAGCCAACTTGTATGGAGTAGTTAGTAATTAACTAACACTTAGTATTCAAGAACATTGTTGATAATTATAGGGTTCAATCCCTATAATTATCAACAATGTTCTTGAACACTAAATACTAGATGATTAATTAGAGTATTAAAATTTCTTATAAAGCCAGATAACAGAATAACCTGGTCACTGTATCACTGTAATACAACTAGAATTTTTGACAACAGAGTAAGACATTAATTTTTGGCATTTGAATTAGCTTGTTTGCTGACATATAAGCATAAGAGCTGCATCCAAATAATATTCAAGTACCTAGTGCAAGTTGTTATTCAAATTAATTCAATATGATTCCAACTAAAAATGAAAGTATTTGAAATGCAAAAATTGCATTCAAATACTCTCATCTTTAGTTGGAATCATATTGAATTAATTTGAATTGATTGATCATAGTAATAAAATTTTTTACATACTGTGTGTAAAAGTGGTTTTTTTAATAAAAAAAGACATACATATATATGATGTAACTGTGGCATTTATCTGGTGTAGTTTAAAGATTAAAAAAAGAAAGGAAAAATATCAAAACCTGTTCAAAATAGGAAGCCTTCCAAATAAGAAGAAAAAATTTGGTATTGCATGATTCTGGTTTACACAGGTTTTACTGTATAACAATAATCTTGAAGTTAAAATAAATTAAACCTTAAAAATGAATTTTCTGTTTTTGAAAATATGGTACAAAGTTTTGATTTCTTTTAAAATGTGATAAGAAAATTATTATTTAAATTAATTTTGTGATATATAAAAATAATATATTTGTTGTTGCTATATAGTATTTCATTATATTTCAGTGCAAATTTAGGATAATTTTTTTAAAATCATTTTTATTTCAAAAGAAACTCAGTTTTCTATTCATTTCAACTTAACTTTTCAGATAAGATTTAGTTAAATTTAAAATTTTTAAGTTTGAAATTATTTGAAATGTGTATTTTGATTAATATCTCTCTGAGCATCATCTTCAGTTAAATCAATGCATTTATATATCATAGTAATAGTTTATTTATATATATATTTTTATAT
>NW_019385222.1:175957-286344 GCF_000671375.1 Centruroides sculpturatus
TTTGTTTGTCTCTTGTTTGTAACCTTTGACCAATCCGTTAATTGTAGATGTTTTGTATCCTAAACTTTTCGCAATCTTCCTGATTCTGTTAATCTCGCTAATTCTATCCTGTACGTTGGTGCAATATAAGAACACTCTTTTAATAAGTGCCCTAAACGATGCCATTTTGTATCTAAACGGATCATTAGACCATGCCGGGATATATAGTGGAGAATGTGTGTGGTTTTAGATACACTGCCGTTTGTACATATCCTTGTTTAAATCTTATGTTAATAATCAAAATTATCACCTTTTTTATAAATTCCAGCAAATAATTTAATATTATAAAAACGTTTTCGATCGTCTTTAGCGATCTTATGTTAATATCCAAAAAATGGATATGTGTATGGCTTTTTTGTTCATGTTTTAGTTTTAACCCATGCTTATTGTTATTTATCGTAATTAAAAATTCCTCAATCCTTTGGTTATCTTTCCAAACTATCAATACGTCATCAACATATCTTTTGTATAATGTAATGTCCTCCGTGTAGTTTTCTAGAACCTCCTTTTCTAGTTGACATACCACTAATTCGCACAAGAGACGTGACATGGGACTACCCATTGGGACTCCTTTCCTTTGTTTGTACACTGTCCCATTGAACGTAAAAAAGAATTGGTAACACATCAAATCCGCCAATTTATAACACAGGATCCAAATAAGTTGGTAAAAGAATTACAAGGTTTGGCACTGATGAATGATGAAATAGGAACGGTTATGGATTTTGAAAGCATGTACCCTTCCATGAATTTAACATTTTGTTTCAATACTCTTGTTGATTTTATGGTACAACATAATCCAGGATTAACAGCGTATATGGAAGACTTAAATAAATTGGCGGATTATTTCTTACTACAGATTTAATATTGATGTTTCATATATGTAAGATACTTAAAATTATTAAAGATATTTAAAAAGTATAGTGTGTTGAGTAAAAATTTAATAAATATAATTGAAAGTATTCAAAAGTTTTCTTTATTTATGGTTATTTTGTAATTTTATTTTAGCATGTTATGGCATTACTGCAGAATATGATTCTTCATCATGGAAATGTGCAAGATGTATATCAAATGCAATAGATGCTGTAAGTAAATCTTCAAATTATAAATTGTATATAAATTTAAATCATATTTTTTTTATTTATTTTGAATATGAAAAAGTTTGTTTAGATTAGGAAATTTTCGAATTCATTTCGTGTTTTTATTAAGTTATTCTTAACCAGTTTTCATGTTTTATTTAAATTTTTTCAATTTCATCTTTACAGAATATTCTTGAAAATTTGCAGTTTTCCAACACATCTGTACACTTTTACAACATTTCCAACATATTATATACAGTATATATAGTATATATATATATATATAATATTAACAAATGTTAGATTATAATTTTTTCAAAATTAACCAAAATTAACATGTAATTTAGAATAACTATATAATTGATTAAATTGAATAATTTTTTCATCAAAATAAATCAATAAATTTATTAATTTAGTTAAAAAGACTTACAACAAGGTGCAGTTACATTAATATCAGAAACTTTAAAGAGAGAACACAAACTTTTTTAATTTGTACCAACATGACTGCTGAAATACAATCTGAGTTTAAAATGACTTCTAGAGATACTGTTTCTTACATAAGTAAATGACAAATGCAATACAAAAAAAATGAAAGAAGATATATCTTCATTTTAGAATAAATGTATTGGCTAACATTAACACAGTTAATGTTATTCTTTTCCCGCAAGATGAAATAGCCAATGCCTTTATAGGATAGTCATGGAAAGATAATATTGTGACTTTCAGGCAAATGTTAGTTTTTAACACTCCTCAATTTTTGTTAAGTAGTTAATATCATCAAGTTAATACAAATCATAAATCACTTATGTCAGGTCTATCCAGTAGTGTTTAATTAGCTCAAATGACCGTTTAGTAAAAATAAATGGCATACCCACTCTAATCAAAATATCACTAATCAAGGAAGGCTATTCTAGATCTTCATCAGAAAGACTAACTTCCTATAGTCTTTCTCTTGAAGATCTAGAATGACAATTAAAATTTTAACAAGTTAATAATAAATTTTATTTCTAAAGGTGGTGTACCTAGTTCAAAATCTAAGAAACAGCCCAGAGACTGACCAATTTTAAATGAAGCAATTGCTTAAAATAATAAAGCTGAATCCTTTCTAATTAATCTATTAATTGAATACCTCAAAAAGGTAACAGTTAGCCAGTCATTGAACCTGTCATGAAATTGAACATTTTAAAATGTATCTTGATGATAAAAGTTTTAACTTAATTAATAATTTTCATGTTCTATTATGGCATTACTGCAGAATCTGATTCTTCCTTGTGGAAATGTGCAAGATATATATCAAAAAGTTTGTATCTTCAATTCAGTCTGAATTATCATTTTTGTAGATGAAATGAAAAATAAACTTTTAAATATTTAAAATATTGAATGATCTCTAATCTTGAACTTTCCAGGAATAGCGTGCCATGATTGCCAAGATGGTGGTGTTGTTTCCTTTACTAACGTCATACATGTGCTCCTTTAAACGAACCGCCAGATTTCTCGTGGTGACACCCACATAATCTTTTGCCACTCCTAATTGTTGATTTTCAAAGGGAATTCTATAAACACCAGCCTTTTCCTTCATTCCTATCTTGTCCTTATCATTCCTNTTTTATGTATTTTATATGTTATGTATAAAATAGAAAAAATGTTAATAAAATATATTGGCACTAAGATTTATATTCTGAACAGTAGTAATTTGTTAATGGTATCAATAATTCAGTTAGTACATGAATATTATCATGATTAAAATTAACTGGTAAAATGAAGATACTTAGAATAAACATTATTGTAATTTACATAGGTTAATATATTCAGATCAGTTCAGATTCTGTCCAGGATCAAATATATTTAGTTTAAGAAAAATGTTAATACTGTCTATCGGTGTTGTTATTTTTTACTTGAAACAATACTACAAGTATTTTCGACAAACTTCAGATTGTCTTCTTCAGGTATAGAATAATGGAACCTTACAATAATAATAATACACCAAGGACATACAAATGGAGTTTAGCCTAGACGAATGCAAAACACTTCACATAGAAAAAGGAGTCCTGAAAAAGGTTTTGCACTTGGAAATGGAGATGTTATTGAATCCAAGGAAGAAGGCAAGTTCTACAAGTATTTAGGATTCAAACAGGCCAAACTAACAGAACATATAAAACAAAGATTAATTAAAGAATACCAAAGTAGGTTAAACGCTATTCCCAGAACACAGTTAAAGCAATAAACACACGTGATGTCATAGTACTCACTTTTTATTTTTGAGTTATGCATTGGACTCACACAGATCTCGAGTTACTCCAAAGGAAAACAAGAACAACACTTACTAAGCATAAACATCATCATCCTATATCTGCCATAGAAAGATGAACTATCTTTCTATGGCATATTTCTATGGCTTCCACATAAGATGGCAAACATGACCCGATCGACTACAAACAAATCCAGACACTACAAGAATTTTTCTACAAGAAACATCACAGTTACATATAGTCTGCTAGAGTTACTGCTTTAACAAGAAACATCACAGTTACTATGATGTGATGTTTCTTGTTAAAGCAGTAACTCTAGCACTCAAATAACACATCATTAAATTTATACTCACAACATATGGACATGACATAACATATAAAAAGAATAGACACCATTAAGCAATTGTGGGTTCAAAAGGCACTCCATGACAGGCATCCCTACAACCTGTCTAAGGATTTTGTTGACAAAACTGCGTCAAACAGCTGGTTAGCTCGGGGATGCCTCTTTGGGGAGAAGGAAGTATTCGTGATTGCCATACAGGATCAGGTCATAAATACTAAAAACTACAGAAAACACGTACTCAAAGATACAACACTCACAAATGACACATGCAGAAAATGTCACATCATGCCAGAAACTATACAACACATCAGTTCTGAGTGCAAGCTCTTGGCACAGACAGATTATTTACACAGACATAATCAAGTAGTAAATACAATACACCAAAAGCTTGCAAACAAACACAAATTATTAGACATCCACGAACCATACTACAAATACATTCCATAGACAGTATTGGAAAACAACACGCACGAAGTGTACTGTGACAGAGCCATAATCACAGATAAAAACTTACCACAACATATCAGGCATCACACTCATTGACAAACACAATAAAATCACATTCTGGAATACATTTTAAATTTGCCATTTGGAACACTTTAACATATATTTTAAATTGTAAGGTTCCATTATTCTATACCTGAAGGAGACAATCTAAAGTTTGGACACATTATTTGGATGAATTCCATCCAGAATCTAAAGTTTGTCAAAAGTACTTGTAGTATTGTTTCAAGTAAAAACTAATAATGCTGATATACAGTATTAACATTTTTCTTAAAGTTTTTGGCATCACAAGAAGCAATTTTGAAGCATATTTAGCTTTTCTTAGATAAGTATACAATACACTTTAAACTTTACACTTTGAATATAGTTTGTTTATTAATAATTGCCACTCAAAAATATATACTTTTCGTTATTTATCTAATATGTATTTCTAAATATTTTTGAATGTGATAGGACTATACTTGTTTTGCACACATCATATTTTTCAAGATCACTTAGTATGTTTAATCCATAGTTATTTTATTTCCAAAGGTACAAAACTAACTTGCAGATAACAAAAAATTTCCTACTTTATATATCTTGTAACTAAAAGTAACTTATTTTTGTATTTCTCTCCTTCATTTTTCTAATTCATTTGAATTTTTCTCTGTAGAATTTTTAGTGTAATTTATTAGTTTGTATTGTTCTGAAAAATTTTGTTTATTTTCTTGTCTGAATTTTTGTGTTTAACTGGCATTCATTTAAAATTATAAGAAAATTAGATAGGAATTCAGCATTATAAATTCCTTTAAACATAAAGAATATTTGTACTTCAAGTAATTTATGATGGTATCTATGGAAGAAAGAGATGAAAAGAAAATAGGCTGTATTGTCTAAAAATGAATGATAAAATATAATTATTTTCATGTTACATAAGATTTCTGATTGATTTCTTAAAAGTTATTTTATTGTTACATTGCAGTGTTGCTGAAATTAGTGTTAATTTCAAATATAAAATAATTTGTTGTGGTTTTTTAATGGTAATTTTAAAATACTATGTAGAAATGAAAGAAGGAAGAATTATTATTAAGAATGTCATTGGAAAATTTAGAGACTTTAGGATTCATTTTTGTAAAAAGCCTTTTCACATTCACTAAAATAAATTTATAAAGATATCGTGTATAGTTTCTTAGTAAAAATTCAAGCTTATGTGAAAGATTTGACTTTTAATTTTTATTTTATTTAGACAATTGATAAATGAAGTAGAAGAAACCTCAATAAAATTATTTTAAAGTATTTTAAAAATCATGATTTTACCAAATTCTGTATTAATTAATAAATGAATAACAATATTTATAATAATAATGTGCATTTATATCATTATGTATGGTGTTGCTACTAATGACTTAATGTTGATTAATTAACAATTAGAGCAAAACTGGATAGAGAAACTCGGACAAAAAGCTTCTTTTAATATTGCTTAATAAAATAAATATTTTCAATTACTTTGAATAATCGTATTTAAAATGATTATGGCTACTGAAGGTAGCTACTCAATATAGCCAAAATGTTTTCGATTATTTTATGCTGTATATTAAAGTCTTTTTTGTTTATTTGAGATAATCATATAAAAATGATTTTTGTGTGTTTGCAATATCAAATGTAGGCAAGTTTAGTGTTTGTATAGGAAACTATTTTGTTAATGTTGAAAGTTGTTAAACAAATATTTTTTAATCTTTATAATAATCTTAACTTCATATACAAGTTGTATATGTATTTGTACGTATGAGTATAAATGGCAATGCATATAATTTCACAAGTATCTTTTTATTTATACTCAAAATTATGAAAAAAATTATAAATAAGATTAATCAAATAAAAAAATTCACTACTGTCATATAATTAATTAATTGAATTATTATATTGTTTTTTTCATCATTATTAATCAATGGTACTTTTAAAACAAGCTAAATTGATAAATGAAATAGAACCACCTGCAAATCATTATTAGTTATATTCTCATCATTAGATGCCACAAAGGTATTTACAAGCAGCTATTAAATCAGTATGATTTTAGTATGTTTTCTGTATTAATTAAATAATTTTAAACTTCTAGCTCAGAAATATTTACTGACTAAGGAAAAAATATATTAATTGTATAATTACTGTACAGTGTTTCATTATTTTTTTTTAAAATAAAGTTTATGAATGCATTGTTTGAAATTAATATCTTTTATTTGAAATGAACTAAATAAAATTCCTTTAACCCTTTAAAGAGTTCTTATTTGAAGTACAGAATATCTGTAGCTAAATTAACTTATTTGCTTTTAGTGATGCATTATTTATTATTCATTTGATATTTTCAGATTTTTTTCTTATCTGTTATTGTCTATTTTTTTTCTATATACATTAATTGATAATTGAAGAATTTTTTTAAGAATAATTTTTTTAATAAATGCATTTAAATTGATTTCACATAAATTAGTTGGATACTCTTTCCATTGCTAATGTACACTGTTAGAGTACATTAACGACAATGAAAGTATTCAATAATCAACTTGTATAAAGCAATTATATTAATCCACATATCTAGTACTTAATTTATACCAACCAGCAACAGTAGCATACAAAGAAATACATCCTATTGTTATTCCAGGAGCTTTTTTTTCCATTGTACAAACAATAACTTCTAGTTTAATTTATATCATTTTTAAAAAATAAATAAATTTATTTGCTTTACAGTAAAACATTCAAAGATGTATTAAATTATCTTATTTGAATTTTCAGTTATTGCATAATTATACCTTGCCAACATCAAAAATACATTTAGAAGAGAAAAATGTTATCGAATTGGATATAATAAACAAAAAAGAATTAGAAAATAATTCTAATCTTAAGAAAAAGAAAGTTTTTGGAAAAAGGCGTAATTCAATAAGAACAAATTCTCAAGCTATTAAAACCGAGGAATTAAATGGTGAGATTAATGTATTAGACAGTACACGTTTTAAAAACGGAAGTTTCTCGTAATTAATCTTAATAATCATTTATTTTGTAATATTTGTTTAGATCAAATGCCTTTTGTGCTGGAAAAAAAGAATTTAGATGAATGGGCAAAGCCAGTTTTTGATCTTTGGCAATGTCAACAACATAATTTTAAAGCTGAAAAAAATTTTAATAGTCACTGTTCAAATGTTGAACCTCATTGTTCAATATGTATAGTATTTAAAGCTTTAAGAGTGAGTAGTAATAAATTTGTTTTATATCATTCATACTTTTATAATTTTTAATGTGATAAAGAATTAATTTTTATTTGAACTCAAAAATTTAGTTCAAGGAAGATGAACTTAATACTGCTTCAGAATTGCATGTTCCATCACAGAGTCCAGTTTGGATGCCTAGTATGTGTTTTGATGCCAATTATGAAACACCAGATTTTTTTGATAAAAATCTACTTTTGGAAACGGATGGCACCTCTCCACTTTACATATGTACAAATTGTAAAGTGTGCGTTCATGCAAGTAAGATATTAATTTCATTTTTAATGTAAAAAGTATAAATATGACCATTTATACAAGTATCCCCAATTCTGTTTTTATATGGTAGTTAATTTTCCAGAAAAATCTGTGTAAACACCAAAGTACTGCTAGCTTTTAGCACCAAATGGCTTACAAAAACTGTTCCATATCGAAAGAGTAGAAGAAATGAAATCATACAAACAAATTTATTGAAATTGTTAGATCAAAACGATCGTGTAAAAGAGAATTGGGTGTACTGTATATTTTTATATTTAGATTATAAATATTATTAATAATATAAAGTTATTGATGTGAAATAGACAATATACATAAGATACATATTTAATGAAGAAATTTTCAGATTGCCTTAATAATTTGGATTATAATTGACATAAAGTATTAAAAAATGTTAGTATATAACAATATTAGTGTTATTTTTTTTAATAAATTTTCCAAATTTTCACGTACTTAGGAAAATGTTTTTTATATTCAGATTGATTTTTTTTTATTAAGCAAAAAATATTTTTTAATTGTAAAACTAATGTTAAAACAATATAATTAAATTTGCTGAATTGTATACATTAAACTTTCACTATAAATTATGTAAATAGTAAATAATATGCAGTTTAAATATCAAATGTATATTTATAGTGATGGTAAAATGAAATGAAAATTTTTCTTAATCGGTTCATTATATTATAAGTATAGGTAACAAATTATCATTCATATGAATATAATCAAACACCAAACAATTTGCTGAGCTTATTATTACTGTTCAAATGTTTTCAGCCTACTTCTAGTAGGCCATCCTCAAGACATTACTGTTCTACAATCGAATACAAAACTTTCGAATAAATTTTAAAATTAAACTTTTAACATGTTTTTGAACATCTTTACAATAAATTGTAAACTATTAAATACTTAACTAAAAAATTTTTTAACATATTAAATAATAAATATATATAAAATTAATATAACAAAAAATAAAAAATATACATTAAACTAGAAAAATACATCCTCCATAATTTTACGGGTTTTTAATTCCCCTTTCTTTTTCTAACAAGTATTTCCATGCCGTTGGCAAAGCATTAGCATCCTTTGCGTTTAAGCAATTATTATTTATTTTACTCTTATATATCTGCATTTTTTCTATGCCAAATGCAATAGTCAGAGAATGGACCAGTCTAACTATCCTTGCATCATCCCACTTAACATTTGCTCTATCTGATTGTGCCATGATTGCCAAGATGGTGGTGTTGTTTCCTTTACTAACGTCATACATGTGCTCCTTTAAACGAACCGCCAGGTTTCTCGTGGTGACACCCACATAATCTTTTGCCACTCCTAATTGTTGATTTTCAAAGGGAATTCTATAAACACCAGCCTTTTCCTTCATTCCTATCTTGTCCTTATCATTCCTTAGCAATTTGTAGATGTTTGGCGCTCATTTATAAACAGTTCTCGTGCTCTTATATTTACATAATTCTTCCATTATTCCTTCTACATTCCTGTTGTATGTAAACTTATTAAACCTACTTTTTAGCTTATCCCGTTTGCTTGTTTCTTGTTTGTAACCTTTGACCAGTCCGTTAATTGTAGATGTTTTGTATCCTAAACTTTTCGCAATCTTCCTGATTCTGTTAATCTCGCTAATTCTATCCTGTACGTTGGTGCAATATAAGAACACTCTTTTAATAAGTGCCCTAAACGATGCCATTTATATCTAAACGGATCATTAGACCATGCCGGGATATATAGTGGAGAATGTGTGTGGTTTTAGATACACTGCCGTTTGTACATATCCTTGTTTAAATCTTATGTTAATAATCAAAATTATCACCTTTTTTATAAATTCCAGCAAATAATTTAATATTATAAAAACGTTTTCGATCGTCTTTAGCGATCTTATGTTAATATCCAAAAAATGGATATGTGTATGGCTTTTTTGTTCATGTTTTAGTTTTAACCCATGCTTATTGTTATTTATCGTAATTAAAAATTCCTCAATCCTTTGGTTATCTTTCCAAACTATCAATACGTCATCAACATATCTTTTGTATAATGTAATGTCCTCCGTGTAGTTTTCTAGAACCTCCTTTTCTAGTTGACATACCACTAATTCGCACAAGAGACGTGACATGGGACTACCCATTGGGACTCCTTTCCTTTGTTTGTACACTGTCCCATTGAACGTAAAAAAGAATTGGTAACACATCAAATCCGCCAATTTATAACACAGGATCCAAATAAGTTGGTAAAAGAATTACAAGGTTTGGCACTGATGAATGATGAAATAGGAACGGTTATGGATTTTGAAAGCATGTACCCTTCCATGAATTTAACATTTTGTTTCAATACTCTTGTTGATTTTATGGTACAACATAATCCAGGATTAACAGCGTATATGGAAGACTTAAATAAATTGGCGGATTATTTCTTACTACAGATTTAATATTGATGTTTCATATATGTAAGATACTTAAAATTATTAAAGATATTTAAAAAGTATAGTGTGTTGAGTAAAAATTTAATAAATATAATTGAAAGTATTCAAAAGTTTTCTTTATTTATGGTTATTTTGTAATTTTATTTTAGCATGTTATGGCATTACTGCAGAATATGATTCTTCATCATGGAAATGTGCAAGATGTATATCAAATGCAATAGATGCTGTAAGTAAATCTTCAAATTATAAATTGTATATAAATTTAAATCATATTTTTTTTATTTATTTTGAATATGAAAAAGTTTGTTTAGATTAGGAAATTTTCGAATTCATTTCGTGTTTTTATTAAGTTATTCTTAACCAGTTTTCATGTTTTATTTAAATTTTTTCAATTTCATCTTTACAGAATATTCTTGAAAATTTGCAGTTTTCCAACACATCTGTACACTTTTACAACATTTCCAACATATTATATACAGTATATATAGTATATATATATATATATAATATTAACAAATGTTAGATTATAATTTTTTCAAAATTAACCAAAATTAACATGTAATTTAGAATAACTATATAATTGATTAAATTGAATAATTTTTTCATCAAAATAAATCAATAAATTTATTAATTTAGTTAAAAAGACTTACAACAAGGTGCAGTTACATTAATATCAGAAACTTTAAAGAGAGAACACAAACTTTTTTAATTTGTACCAACATGACTGCTGAAATACAATCTGAGTTTAAAATGACTTCTAGAGATACTGTTTCTTACATAAGTAAATGACAAATGCAATACAAAAAAAATGAAAGAAGATATATCTTCATTTTAGAATAAATGTATTGGCTAACATTAACACAGTTAATGTTATTCTTTTCCCGCAAGATGAAATAGCCAATGCCTTTATAGGATAGTCATGGAAAGATAATATTGTGACTTTCAGGCAAATGTTAGTTTTTAACACTCCTCAATTTTTGTTAAGTAGTTAATATCATCAAGTTAATACAAATCATAAATCACTTATGTCAGGTCTATCCAGTAGTGTTTAATTAGCTCAAATGACCGTTTAGTAAAAATAAATGGCATACCCACTCTAATCAAAATATCACTAATCAAGGAAGGCTATTCTAGATCTTCATCAGAAAGACTAACTTCCTATAGTCTTTCTCTTGAAGATCTAGAATGACAATTAAAATTTTAACAAGTTAATAATAAATTTTATTTCTAAAGGTGGTGTACCTAGTTCAAAATCTAAGAAACAGCCCAGAGACTGACCAATTTTAAATGAAGCAATTGCTTAAAATAATAAAGCTGAATCCTTTCTAATTAATCTATTAATTGAATACCTCAAAAAGGTAACAGTTAGCCAGTCATTGAACCTGTCATGAAATTGAACATTTTAAAATGTATCTTGATGATAAAAGTTTTAACTTAATTAATAATTTTCATGTTCTATTATGGCATTACTGCAGAATCTGATTCTTCCTTGTGGAAATGTGCAAGATATATATCAAAAAGTTTGTATCTTCAATTCAGTCTGAATTATCATTTTTGTAGATGAAATGAAAAATAAACTTTTAAATATTTAAAATATTGAATGATCTCTAATCTTGAACTTTCCAGGAATAGCTGATTTGAGTTTTTCAAAATCCCTCCTTTATGGAAAATCATAACTTTACATTTGTCTTATTAATAATTAGATTATTATTATTATTATTATTATTATTATAACAACAATGATTTAAAATATTAAGTTTGCCTATAAGGCCACTACACAGTCAGCCAACATCATCATCAGCATGCAATAAACAGTTGATCTCTACTTCCAGTGATAATGATATGCCCAACAACAAAAAATTAACTTGTAGCTAACACAGTAAGTCATTAAGAAACAAAATGAAGAGACTTGAGTGGATCATCCTAAGTGAATCTTTTATTGGAATAAATTGCCTTTGTTTTTTGATAGTATCTTTCTGTTACATATCTGACATTCAACATAAAGTCCTTGAGTAAATTTACAAACTTACCAGATATCTGCATTACTACATTTTAAGTCTAATAATAATAATAATAAATCATGATCAATTGAACCAATGCTTTCTGATGATCAATAAATATTGCATATTAGTTTTTCTTTCTTATATAAGATTGACTGAACTAACCTATTCAAAATTAAAATATTATATCCAATTTTTCTTTGCCTGACAAAAGCACCTTGACAAGAAAAGATGACCTGTAAATCTTCCATCAAAATATGATTAGCTAGAAGAGAAAAAAAAAATAGTTTTCTTATATTATTAATTAGTCCAATTAATATGTAATTTAAATTAATTAAAGGTAAATTTCTACTTTCCTTTTTAAAAATTATTCTTAAAACTATTACTTTCCCTGATTATAGAAAAATAGATATAATTTAAAATACTTAAAGGAACTACCTCATTCAAAATCTCATTTGACAAATGTTTAAACATCTTATTGCTATTTTGTCTAATCTTGGGGACTTCCCAAAATATAAAATCACAAATTCCAGTTACCTGAAAGTAAATAGATCATTCAATCATAATGGTATTTCAGTCTCAAATGAATAACTCATTAACCACCATTTCTACACCTGAAAACATATCTATTAAATAAGCTTCCAAATCATCAATTGAAATCTTTTTTTTTTTTCTGAATCTGTTTTATCAATTTCCAAAAATCTGTCAAATTCCTAAACTCAAGTAATTGTTGTTCAATTTTCAAACAAATAATTTTTTCTTACTTCAATATAACAGTCAGTTTTTTTTGTTTTGACAATATTCCTCCAAAGACTGCCAAGTTTCTGGACTATGAAATTTCTTTAATGCCTTATATTTAAGCATTTACTGGCTTAAACAGTCTTAAACCAGGTTTTAGCAAACTGTCTTGAGATTAAGGATATGATTATTATACCACTCTGAAGCTTTTAGTAAACTTTCTGTCAATATTATTCAGTAAACCAAAACATGCTGTAATTAAAAATAAAGGCTGTAATAAAGGCCCTTTTGTTGCCAGGCCTTTGACATATGTAAACAGTTAGACATTTGAATTTTTTCTGTTTTTATTTCCCACAAGATGTTAGAAACATTGATTTTTCAGAAAAGAAATACAGTAATCAAGGTTGTGGGCTGGATATGAAGGCTTAATGGGCCATATCCGGCATCAGTTTGTGACTCCTGGTTTAGTTGTAGACACTTAAAAAAGGTGTAATGGGTTATAGTATCCTGATTTAAATAAAATAAAAATATGACCTGTATGTTAAATTTTGCTTCATTTGGATATTTATAGCTGGATTATAGTTTAATTTTAGTTTTATCAAAAATAGCAATTCTAGAATAAGTTCACAATCACAGTGAATAAGAAAAGAACAATGGAAGCCAAAAACTAACATATTTTATCAGAATGGACAGACTTAAATTGTTTTACGTTGTCTAAGTGAGATGGAGCATTTGATTTGTCAAAAACCGTGGCAATAGTTAAAGGTTTCAACATAAAATGACATTATAAGACTAAACATAAATGATTTGCCAAACAATTCCCAGTGGGAAACAATCTTCACAAATTAAAATTGAGAGATTCTGCTCAACTTGCATGACATCAATCCAAATTATGAATCATTCAATGACTGAGCAAGATAAGTGTACTGAGGCTGAGGCCTTTTTGCGTATTTCTTGGACTCTTGCTAAACACATGAATTCATTTTCTGATGCTGATGTAGTTAAAGAATGGATGCTTGAGGCTGGAAATGCATTATTTGAGAATAAAAAAGATGCAATTGAAACTATTTGACATATTCCAATGTCTATATTTTTCAATACAAGAAACACATGTATTGGCTGAGAAAAATTGCCCTATTTAAAAAAGATTTTAACTGCCAGATTGTTGTGCTTTAGCTATAGTTGAATCATGTGACATCATGGACACAGCATAGCTCATGATTTTGTGCACTGTTTGGATAAAACCAGTAGTAAATTTGTTGAAGAATTTTGGCTATTTTGCTGCTGTTAGAAACGCTATGAGGAGGAGACTTGTATAGAGCTGTAATGTAGTGTACCGAAATGGTTGGGCTTGAAAATATATCTGTGATAACAGATGGTGCACCAGCAATGGTCAGAATTTAAGAAAGACTTAGTTCAATGAATGAGTAATGATCCAAAATACAATGAAATTTTGATTTTTTATTACAGCATCATCAATTAAAGTGTGTTGTGCTGCAAACTAAGTCTCAGTCTGGAAAGTACAATGCAGGAAGTAGTTAAAATAGTGAATTTCATCCATGTGAAATTGTCACTTGCTCACTGATGGTCACTTTACTCACAAGTCATTACTTGAAACTAATGCTCAGAATGATTTACTACTACACATAATGTAAGAAGGCTGAGCAAAGGTTGTGCTCTGCAAAAATTTCTAGACTATTTGAAGAAACAAAATTATTTCTCTGCAACAATAATCATTCATCAGCAAAGAATTATTTAGGCTTTCTTGACTAAAAAGCAAGTATATTATCATCCACGGTGTTTCTAACTGACATATTTAAACATATCAATGACTTGAATATCAAACTATAATGGAAAGGAAGGTTTGTGTATGGACTCTTGTTAGAAGTTAAGTTTTTCTAGAAAAATCAACCTCCTGGATGATGATGATGATGATGTCAATGAATTTTTGTACTTTCCTAACCTAAAGATAGTTTGTGTTAGCACTGAGAATAGTGACATTAAAACAAAAACTGAGTAAAACAAAAAATAAATTACAATGAATGTTACTCTCAACACCAACAATAGCCCAGAAGGAGATGAATAAAAAGTTTTGTTTTATTTCCAGCACTCTTGGAAGTAAAATAGCAACTCTTTTTCATTGAGTTAAACCATGAAATAATTTTTAATATTATAGTCAGAAAGAATGTTGAAATATCTATTTAAAGTTTATCTTAAAAAACATTTTATTTATATAAATTTCAGGAATGTTGTTTGTGTGTATTACGAGGTGGTGCTTTAAAGCCAACTACTAATGGACGATGGGCTCATGTTTTGTGTGCTATTTTAATACCAGATGTGAGTTTTGTGGATATTGTCAAAAAGGAACCCGTAGATATTAGTAAAGTGACTAGAGCTCGTCAAAAATTGGTAAGTAGTTCAGTGTTTAAAAGATTTCAGTTTATATAATATATTAAAAATAAAGACACACACATAAGAAAATGAGTTTATTTTTTTAGTAATCTTAGAAATAATNGCAGAGCATTAGCATCCTTTGCGTTTAAGCAATTATTATTTATTTTACTCTTATATATCTGCATTTTTTCTATGCCAAATGCAATAGTCAGAGAATGGACCAGTCTAACTATCCTTGCATCATCCCACTTAACATTTGCTCTATCTGATTGTGCCATGATTGCCAAGATGGTGGTGTTGTTTCCTTTACTAACGTCATACATGTGCTCCTTTAAACGAACCGCCAGGTTTCTCGTGGTGATACCCACATAATCTTTTGCCACTCCTAATTGTTGATTTTCAAAGGGAATTCTATAAACACCAGCCTTTTCCTTCATTCCTATCTTGTCCTTATCATTCCTTAGCAATTTGTAGATGTTTGGCGCTCATTTATAAACAGTTCTCGTGCTCTTATATTTACATAATTCTTCCATTATTCCTTCTACATTCCTGTTGTATGTAAACTTATTAAACCTACTTTTTAGCTTATCCCGTTTGCTTGTTTCTTGTTTGTAACCTTTGACCAGTCCGTTAATTGTAGATGTTTTGTATCCTAAACTTTTCGCAATCTTCCTGATTCTGTTAATCTCGCTAATTCTATCCTGTACGTTGGTGCAATATAAGAACACTCTTTTAATAAGTGCCCTAAACGATGCCATTTTGTATCTAAACGGATCATTAGACCATGCCGGGATATATAGTGGAGAATGTGTGTGGTTTTAGATACACTGCCGTTTGTACATATCCTTGTTTAAATCTTATGTTAATAATCAAAATTATCACCTTTTTTATAAATTCCAGCAAATAATTTAATATTATAAAAACGTTTTCGATCGTCTTTAGCGATCTTATGTTAATATCCAAAAAATGGATATGTGTATGGCTTTTTTGTTCATGTTTTAGTTTTAACCCATGCTTATTGTTATTTATCGTAATTAAAAATTCCTCAATCCTTTGGTTATCTTTCCAAACTATCAATACGTCATCAACATATCTTTTGTATAATGTAATGTCCTCCGTGTAGTTTTCTAGAACCTCCTTTTCTAGTTGACATACCACTAATTCGCACAAGAGACGTGACATGGGACTACCCATTGGGACTCCTTTCCTTTGTTTGTACACTGTCCCATTGAACGTAAAAAAGAATTGGTAACACATCAAATCCGCCAATTTATAACACAGGATCCAAATAAGTTGGTAAAAGAATTACAAGGTTTGGCACTGATGAATGATGAAATAGGAACGGTTATGGATTTTGAAAGCATGTACCCTTCCATGAATTTAACATTTTGTTTCAATACTCTTGTTGATTTTATGGTACAACATAATCCAGGATTAACAGCGTATATGGAAGACTTAAATAAATTGGCGGATTATTTCTTACTACAGATTTAATATTGATGTTTCATATATGTAAGATACTTAAAATTATTAAAGATATTTAAAAAGTATAGTGTGTTGAGTAAAAATTTAATAAATATAATTGAAAGTATTCAAAAGTTTTCTTTATTTATGGTTATTTTGTAATTTTATTTTAGCATGTTATGGCATTACTGCAGAATATGATTCTTCATCATGGAAATGTGCAAGATGTATATCAAATGCAATAGATGCTGTAAGTAAATCTTCAAATTATAAATTGTATATAAATTTAAATCATATTTTTTTTATTTATTTTGAATATGAAAAAGTTTGTTTAGATTAGGAAATTTTCGAATTCATTTCGTGTTTTTATTAAGTTATTCTTAACCAGTTTTCATGTTTTATTTAAATTTTTTCAATTTCATCTTTACAGAATATTCTTGAAAATTTGCAGTTTTCCAACACATCTGTACACTTTTACAACATTTCCAACATATTATATACAGTATATATAGTATATATATATATATATAATATTAACAAATGTTAGATTATAATTTTTTCAAAATTAACCAAAATTAACATGTAATTTAGAATAACTATATAATTGATTAAATTGAATAATTTTTTCATCAAAATAAATCAATAAATTTATTAATTTAGTTAAAAAGACTTACAACAAGGTGCAGTTACATTAATATCAGAAACTTTAAAGAGAGAACACAAACTTTTTTAATTTGTACCAACATGACTGCTGAAATACAATCTGAGTTTAAAATGACTTCTAGAGATACTGTTTCTTACATAAGTAAATGACAAATGCAATACAAAAAAAATGAAAGAAGATATATCTTCATTTTAGAATAAATGTATTGGCTAACATTAACACAGTTAATGTTATTCTTTTCCCGCAAGATGAAATAGCCAATGCCTTTATAGGATAGTCATGGAAAGATAATATTGTGACTTTCAGGCAAATGTTAGTTTTTAACACTCCTCAATTTTTGTTAAGTAGTTAATATCATCAAGTTAATACAAATCATAAATCACTTATGTCAGGTCTATCCAGTAGTGTTTAATTAGCTCAAATGACCGTTTAGTAAAAATAAATGGCATACCCACTCTAATCAAAATATCACTAATCAAGGAAGGCTATTCTAGATCTTCATCAGAAAGACTAACTTCCTATAGTCTTTCTCTTGAAGATCTAGAATGACAATTAAAATTTTAACAAGTTAATAATAAATTTTATTTCTAAAGGTGGTGTACCTAGTTCAAAATCTAAGAAACAGCCCAGAGACTGACCAATTTTAAATGAAGCAATTGCTTAAAATAATAAAGCTGAATCCTTTCTAATTAATCTATTAATTGAATACCTCAAAAAGGTAACAGTTAGCCAGTCATTGAACCTGTCATGAAATTGAACATTTTAAAATGTATCTTGATGATAAAAGTTTTAACTTAATTAATAATTTTCATGTTCTATTATGGCATTACTGCAGAATCTGATTCTTCCTTGTGGAAATGTGCAAGATATATATCAAAAAGTTTGTATCTTCAATTCAGTCTGAATTATCATTTTTGTAGATGAAATGAAAAATAAACTTTTAAATATTTAAAATATTGAATGATCTCTAATCTTGAACTTTCCAGGAATAGCTGATTTGAGTTTTTCAAAATCCCTCCTTTATGGAAAATCATAACTTTACATTTGTCTTATTAATAATTAGATTATTATTATTATTATTATTATTATAACAACAATGATTTAAAATATTAAGTTTGCCTATAAGGCCACTACACAGTCAGCCAACATCATCATCAGCATGCAATAAACAGTTGATCTCTACTTCCAGTGATAATGATATGCCCAACAACAAAAAATTAACTTGTAGCTAACACAGTAAGTCATTAAGAAACAAAATGAAGAGACTTGAGTGGATCATCCTAAGTGAATCTTTTATTGGAATAAATTGCCTTTGTTTTTTGATAGTATCTTTCTGTTACATATCTGACATTCAACATAAAGTCCTTGAGTAAATTTACAAACTTACCAGATATCTGCATTACTACATTTTAAGTCTAATAATAATAATAATAAATCATGATCAATTGAACCAATGCTTTCTGATGATCAATAAATATTGCATATTAGTTTTTCTTTCTTATATAAGATTGACTGAACTAACCTATTCAAAATTAAAATATTATATCCAATTTTTCTTTGCCTGACAAAAGCACCTTGACAAGAAAAGATGACCTGTAAATCTTCCATCAAAATATGATTAGCTAGAAGAGAAAAAAAAAATAGTTTTCTTATATTATTAATTAGTCCAATTAATATGTAATTTAAATTAATTAAAGGTAAATTTCTACTTTCCTTTTTAAAAATTATTCTTAAAACTATTACTTTCCCTGATTATAGAAAAATAGATATAATTTAAAATACTTAAAGGAACTACCTCATTCAAAATCTCATTTGACAAATGTTTAAACATCTTATTGCTATTTTGTCTAATCTTGGGGACTTCCCAAAATATAAAATCACAAATTCCAGTTACCTGAAAGTAAATAGATCATTCAATCATAATGGTATTTCAGTCTCAAATGAATAACTCATTAACCACCATTTCTACACCTGAAAACATATCTATTAAATAAGCTTCCAAATCATCAATTGAAATCTTTTTTTTTTTTCTGAATCTGTTTTATCAATTTCCAAAAATCTGTCAAATTCCTAAACTCAAGTAATTGTTGTTCAATTTTCAAACAAATAATTTTTTCTTACTTCAATATAACAGTCAGTTTTTTTTGTTTTGACAATATTCCTCCAAAGACTGCCAAGTTTCTGGACTATGAAATTTCTTTAATGCCTTATATTTAAGCATTTACTGGCTTAAACAGTCTTAAACCAGGTTTTAGCAAACTGTCTTGAGATTAAGGATATGATTATTATACCACTCTGAAGCTTTTAGTAAACTTTCTGTCAATATTATTCAGTAAACCAAAACATGCTGTAATTAAAAATAAAGGCTGTAATAAAGGCCCTTTTGTTGCCAGGCCTTTGACATATGTAAACAGTTAGACATTTGAATTTTTTCTGTTTTTATTTCCCACAAGATGTTAGAAACATTGATTTTTCAGAAAAGAAATACAGTAATCAAGGTTGTGGGCTGGATATGAAGGCTTAATGGGCCATATCCGGCATCAGTTTGTGACTCCTGGTTTAGTTGTAGACACTTAAAAAAGGTGTAATGGGTTATAGTATCCTGATTTAAATAAAATAAAAATATGACCTGTATGTTAAATTTTGCTTCATTTGGATATTTATAGCTGGATTATAGTTTAATTTTAGTTTTATCAAAAATAGCAATTCTAGAATAAGTTCACAATCACAGTGAATAAGAAAAGAACAATGGAAGCCAAAAACTAACATATTTTATCAGAATGGACAGACTTAAATTGTTTTACGTTGTCTAAGTGAGATGGAGCATTTGATTTGTCAAAAACCGTGGCAATAGTTAAAGGTTTCAACATAAAATGACATTATAAGACTAAACATAAATGATTTGCCAAACAATTCCCAGTGGGAAACAATCTTCACAAATTAAAATTGAGAGATTCTGCTCAACTTGCATGACATCAATCCAAATTATGAATCATTCAATGACTGAGCAAGATAAGTGTACTGAGGCTGAGGCCTTTTTGCGTATTTCTTGGACTCTTGCTAAACACATGAATTCATTTTCTGATGCTGATGTAGTTAAAGAATGGATGCTTGAGGCTGGAAATGCATTATTTGAGAATAAAAAAGATGCAATTGAAACTATTTGACATATTCCAATGTCTATATTTTTCAATACAAGAAACACATGTATTGGCTGAGAAAAATTGCCCTATTTAAAAAAGATTTTAACTGCCAGATTGTTGTGCTTTAGCTATAGTTGAATCATGTGACATCATGGACACAGCATAGCTCATGATTTTGTGCACTGTTTGGATAAAACCAGTAGTAAATTTGTTGAAGAATTTTGGCTATTTTGCTGCTGTTAGAAACGCTATGAGGAGGAGACTTGTATAGAGCTGTAATGTAGTGTACCGAAATGGTTGGGCTTGAAAATATATCTGTGATAACAGATGGTGCACCAGCAATGGTCAGAATTTAAGAAAGACTTAGTTCAATGAATGAGTAATGATCCAAAATACAATGAAATTTTGATTTTTTATTACAGCATCATCAATTAAAGTGTGTTGTGCTGCAAACTAAGTCTCAGTCTGGAAAGTACAATGCAGGAAGTAGTTAAAATAGTGAATTTCATCCATGTGAAATTGTCACTTGCTCACTGATGGTCACTTTACTCACAAGTCATTACTTGAAACTAATGCTCAGAATGATTTACTACTACACATAATGTAAGAAGGCTGAGCAAAGGTTGTGCTCTGCAAAAATTTCTAGACTATTTGAAGAAACAAAATTATTTCTCTGCAACAATAATCATTCATCAGCAAAGAATTATTTAGGCTTTCTTGACTAAAAAGCAAGTATATTATCATCCACGGTGTTTCTAACTGACATATTTAAACATATCAATGACTTGAATATCAAACTATAATGGAAAGGAAGGTTTGTGTATGGACTCTTGTTAGAAGTTAAGTTTTTCTAGAAAAATCAACCTCCTGGATGATGATGATGATGATGTCAATGAATTTTTGTACTTTCCTAACCTAAAGATAGTTTGTGTTAGCACTGAGAATAGTGACATTAAAACAAAAACTGAGTAAAACAAAAAATAAATTACAATGAATGTTACTCTCAACACCAACAATAGCCCAGAAGGAGATGAATAAAAAGTTTTGTTTTATTTCCAGCACTCTTGGAAGTAAAATAGCAACTCTTTTTCATTGAGTTAAACCATGAAATAATTTTTAATATTATAGTCAGAAAGAATGTTGAAATACCTATTTAAAGTTTATCTTAAAAAACATTTTATTTATATAAATTTCAGGAATGTTGTTTGTGTGTATTACGAGGTGGTGCTTTAAAGCCAACTACTAATGGACGATGGGCTCATGTTTTGTGTGCTATTTTAATACCAGATGTGAGTTTTGTGGATATTGTCAAAAAGGAACCCGTAGATATTAGTAAAGTGACTAGAGCTCGTCAAAAATTGGTAAGTAGTTCAGTATTGAAAAATATAGACATATNAAATCTCTTACAATAAACAATTTATGTACAGCATTTTGAAAATATTTTTACTCAAATTAATATGAAAAATGATTTATGCAGATCAATATAATAACGATTACTTTATTAGAACAATAATAATAATAATAATTTGATTTCTTGAAAAAACTAGTTATTATACTATAATGGTTAAATGATTTATTCAAAGTTAGACAATATAATTGTATAGAAAGAAACAAATTTAAAAAGTTTAAAATTATTAAATGAAATTTTCTATATCAATTTAATTTTTTTTTTATTTCAGAAATGTTCGTACTGCCATAAAATGTTCAGTAACTTTAATTTAGTAAATGGAATTTGCATACAGTGTTCAGCAGGGAAGTGTTCATTATCTTTTCATGTGACTTGTGGTTATATGGCAGGTGTTACATTTGAAACGTGTGATTGGCCTGTACCTGTATATATAACATGTACTCGTCATACAGCTAATAAAGAAAAGGTGAGTTAAAGTTTTTATTTAATACATTTGTCATAATTTTATTATTTTAAAAGATGGTAAAATGCATCAAAATATAATTATATCTAAAGTGTTCATATATTTAGTGAAAACTTCCTTAAAATTTGGATATTTGTATTCTAAAGAATCTATAAAATTATAAATCATTATCTCATTCATACAGTAACTGTATTTGTAATGATCATACTTTTCAAAATTATTTTATTTCATACTGTTTACAATTTATAAAACCAACAGTAATATACTGTATGTAGTATATAGGGTGTAGTTATAAATATTTTACCTATATCTTGCTTCTAGTACATAATAATAATTAAATGCAATTGGACTGGAATATAGCTAGTTGGCTGTTCATTGATTTGGATATCATAAACTTCAAATTTCCTTCAAATAGCGATAAATCCTATCTGGGCTTATGAAAGATAATGACATAGTTTAAGTTAAATCATAGATCATCTCATGATCAGTACAAAATGTTTTTAATGTAGTTAAAATATTTTATTCTTCTTGCTTCTTGCTATCAGTTTGTTTATTTTTGGTACTACCAAATGTATGTAGTTGAGGAGTGAATAAATTTAATTTTTTTTTCTTGACAATCAGTCCCATCAAGTCAGGGTTTTTGGCATTTAACAATTTCTCCATTTTTCTGCAATGAATGTAGTCATTTTGCATTAGTTCCTGTACCAAGTTCAGGGGCAAACTATCGACTGATCCTCTATTTTTGTTTGTGTAACATCTGTACTGTTAGGACATTTTCAGGTCAAGAAAGAAAGGATGTTGCAATGTTGTACAGTGTGTTGACTGATGGGTTCAGCAGTGTCCAGTCTGATGTGATTTGTTGCTGAGTTGCCCTTTGTTGCTTGGTTACTAACCTGGTTAGCAACCAGCAGTCACATTGTTGCATCAGCCATGGATGCCCACACTGTGCATGTACTGCTGATGTCTGTCTGGAATTTAAGTATTCCTGGTACTGGTATTTCCTTAACTGTTGTATGAGAAAATTCAAGAGCATTGGCAACCTCGCTGATAGTGTTATCCGTTCTTCTTGCTCCAACAATCCGTCCACGATCAAACAGCAATAAATCTTTTACCTAGCTCATTGCTACTCTAATCAAGCTCATACATAACTCGTAAGTATCGTATCTACGATGTCAAATACAAATGTTCCAGCTCAAAACATTTTCCCTGTTAATAAAAGGTAAACATTGCATATGCTGCTGTCTCTAATTTTTTGGCACTTCAGTTTATATTAAACAATTATTGAAAAAGTGGGAAAAGACATATTTTTTGTAAACAATCTAAAAACAAAATTGATTAAAAAATCTGAAGAAAATAATAAAAATGAAAAAAAACCTGATAAAATAGAACTTTCTAACAATAATTTTAGATATCCAGATTAAATGGTGTTCTTTTTATTTCTTAAAGTCAAATGGGTATAATATTTTCAATTGTTTATAAAATTTAATTTTACAAAATTAAAAATATTTTTATTTTCAGATGTATAACAGAAATTTAAGTGAAGTACAGATTGAAGACAAAGTAATTGCCAAACATAAAAATGGAAGATATTATCATTGTGAAGTAATTGATAAATATGTGCAAGATTTTTACTCTGTTGATTTTGAAGATAGTTCCTATAGTGACAATCTTCTTCCAGAGGATATTAAGGTACAAAAACTGTTTTATTATAAAATAATATATCAAATGAAAATCCTTTGAATAGTTAGGAGTTTGTTTTATAATGCAAAGTTTTAATTAATACTTTAAATTTTAAATATATAATGGATTTAATTTTGGAAAATCGGGAATTTTCAAATAATATAAATATAAAGTACAATACAATTGGGGATCTTAGATAACTTTACAGAATTTTCCAAATTGTTTTTATCAATTGAAAATCTTGATTATATAATTTATATGAACTTTTTGGTTAAATTATTTGAAACAATATTCTAGTCTATTTATTTAACTTTTTATGAAAAAATAATAATTTTGATTATATTGTTATTGAAAATACTTAGCTACTTTTATATTTAAGCCACAGATTGTATTATGGCATGAAAGTAACATGACAAAATTTTAAATTCTAACAAGATTTTTCTAGTAATTGCTATTGTTTTACATTATTATTCAAATATAAGATTAATTTAAAATAATTTTAAAAAATGAACACATATTTAAAACAGTTATCTATTTTATCATTTTTAAAAATTAAATTAAGATAATCATAGACACAATTAAATCATAGACTAATTAAATACTTGAAGGTCAATAAACTTTTATTCTTTATTATATGCCAAAGAAATATCAACAAATTGACTACAATTATAGAATATCTATAAACAAAAATTATGGTTGATTTTTGTTCTCTTAAAGTTGATTTGCCATGTATTAAGAATATTATTCTGTGCAAGTTAATGTCATTAGTTCTTTATTTATAATTAGTATTCTCTGATTATAAAAGTTTAAACATTTTGCAAATTTAATGTTTTTTTTTTTTTTTTCTTTCTTTTACAAAGTTAAAAATGATCAAAAATAACAAAATTGTTAGATATTTTTAAAAAAATTAAAGATTATTTGTGTAAAAAAGTTTTAATTTAGAAACATTATTTGTGTAGGCATAAATAATCAATATCAAAATTATATTTTATGTAAATCAGGAAGTAAGAAATTATTGTATATTTTTTAAATAATAAATTTCATTTATTATTTAAACTTAATTTTCAGAATGTATCTCATTTAGAAAATTATTTCTGAATCTTTCCATTCATATAAATAGCTTCATGCTGAAAAAATTTGTATAAAAACAAAAGTAATCTCATAAAGTAAGTAAATTCAAACTCCAGAGGAAATATAGAAAATTTGAATCATTCATTGTTTTAAAATAAATGTTTAATTTTTAAATAACAAACAATTTTCTGCTGTTTGCAGAAATTCAAATTTTTTTTTTGAAAGTTTCCAATATCTTTGGCAGTATTACATTCACATACATCTGAAGTTTTCGTTTTCTTTTCATTTCTTTAATTACTTTTTTTTTTAATTTAAAGATTATTTTATGCTTAAACATCTTCAAAGTATAGCTAAACAGCAGTGTTATCTAGATCAAAATGTTACTAAAATTGTGTAATAAGATAATTTTTCCCACATTCAGAAGTTTATAGTAAAATGTGTATCTCAGGAATTTCCTAAAATGCATGCATTCTATAACTAGTTTGCCTAAATTAAATTTTTCAAGTTTTATTTTCAAAATAGAAGACATACTAGCTTTGAAATATCAAAATTTTAGTAAAAAAAATTGAGTCAACTGGATTTTTTTACCATAATTGAAATATTAATGTCAAGGAGATAATAGCAAATTTGATTTATTCAATAATTTAAATTAATGAAGTTTAAAGTTTATATTTGATTGTGTTTGAATTTGAATTGCCATTGTAAATTAATAGTATTTTTTATAAGAAATTTTTAAAATCATCATGAAAAGAAAATAAGTAGAGTCTTCAAAAAGAATGCTACCATTTTAAATTACTGTAGTTATGTTAATTATTACCTGAGTAGTATGCAATGAACCTCAATCAATAGAGTAAATATCTAGTTTTATCTACTATCTGCATAGAAATGTCTTTTTGTCTATATCTCTATGAAGTGCCATAAACAAAAAGAGTGACTACACAACAGAGAAACCACTTTTTGTTCTGTAGTTCACAAAGTTGGAACAGAAATTGAAAATCATGTTCTGAGTTCACAACATGATTTTCAATGATTTTTTTTTTTTTTTTTTCACTTTTGCAGACAATTTCAAAGTGATCTGCCATGTATAACAAGCATTTTTGTTATACAATGATGACTGATTCCAACTTTGCAGACTGCAGGATAAAAATATCTCCATTGTGAAGTTGCCAGTTTTGTTTGTGGTGCTTCCTACAGGCAGTAGACAAAAAGATGTTGGAATGCAGATTATAGCTGAAGCTTCAACAGTTACTCTATCAATTTGTGTACAACAGATACTTTTTGGGTAATAGTTAATAGTAAATAGTTAATGGGTTTTGGAAGACTGTATTAAAAATCTTACATTAATGTAGTGATACAATACTAAAGAAAAAATTGATAGTTTTTAATAGGTTTTTATTTAGGAACATTAACTTTACTAATATTTTTAGTCAAGTTATAGTTTTCTAAATGTATCTAAATAAAGTTAAAAATCAATTAACTAAGCTTAGCAACCTAATCTAATTCTACAAACAAAATTGATTTTTATGAATGATGATATATATTAAAGAATGTAATAGTAAAGATATTTTATGTAATTTATATCTATTATCTTTTTTTGTAGAGTCGAGATTGTCTAACTCTCGGGCCACCTCCAATCAACGAAACAGTACAGGTCTTATGGACGGATGGAAAAATATATAATGGTCTCTTTAAAGGTGTTCAAACTCATGTGATGCATCAGGTAATTATGCATAAAAATATGAAATAATTTAATTCATATTTTTTCTTTTTATCTAATTTTATTTTGAGTATAATAATGGATTGATAATTTATAGATTGAATTTGAGGATGGATCAGAAGTAACATTAAAAAGACAGGATTTCTATAGTTTGAAAGAAGATTTACCAAAAAAAGTTAAATCAAGACTGGTATGATTATATTAATTTTTAAATGAATATATTTGAAGGGGAGAAAATACTCAGTTTTATAAAATAATAATTATCTAAAAGAAAAATTTAGATTACCTAGTAATATATTTACAGATAATACTACTAATGAAAATTGCCATATTACAACAACTTTTTATTTGTAAAAATATCATCGATAATTTATGAGAAAAAAGAATCAGATTTTAAGATATGATAAAATATTATCTTATAATATAATAAAGATGGGTTAATAATAATAAGTACAGAGTCGAAACGGTTAAGAGTTGAAAGTTGAAATTTGGTACACAGAGTGCATCACAAGAATGTACACTAAGAAGGGATTTTTTGAAATCCCCCGCAGGGGAGAGGGATTGGATTAAGACTTATCCTAAAGAACTCGGCTTCTACTGTACTATTTTAGATGCAATTTTTTATTTTTAACTGTGTTTTAGTAGGGTACGCCATGAGAATGCACCCTAATAAAAACATTTTTGGAAATCCCCGCAGGGAGACTACCTCTTAAAGATTACTTTGAAGAACTCAGCTTCTATTGTACTATTTTAGATATGGTTTTTTGCATTTTTGACTGCATTTTAGTAGGGTATGCCATGAGAATGCACATTAAGAAGGGATTTTTGGAAATTCCATCCCCCAAGGGAAGAAAAGGAGAGAGTTAGATTTAGTCAGTATAAAGTGTAAATAATAAAGAAAGAAAGTTAAATAGTGGCACATATAGTATACATTTTGGCGTTTAATAGATATTTTAATCATTTCCACTTTTCGGGTAACCCAAAGACAATAAATCCAAAATAAACGAATTTGAACAAATATTTGGATTCATTCCAAATTCAAAATATTGAATTTGAAATATAATGTTCCACAAAAGTTTTTTTAGATTTTAGAATTTAAAATTAATTATTTTATTCAAGTAAGGTTATCATCAAGTAAGTTAATTCTCCATTATAATGAAAAAGTTTGATTTTTTTTTTATTTTTTAGGTTACTTAAAATCTTTTTAAATACTAAGAATTTATTCAGATAAAATTCAATAATGGTTTTATTCATTTTTTTTCTGTTGGATATCCAATAAATAGAACAGTGAAAATGAAATTTCTCATAAATTTGACTCTAATCTTATAATATTATTGAGATGGGTTGATGATAATAACATTAAGCACAGAGCCCAAACGGTTAGGAGTTGAAAATTGAAATTTAGTACACAGTTAGGGTACGTGATGAGAATGTACACAAAGAAGGGACTTTCCGAAATTTCCCCCACAGAGGAGAGGGAGAGGGTTACGGATTACCTTGAATTCAAATTTTAAAGGTACTATTTTAAATGTGGTTTTTTGTGGAAAATCGAACATGTTTTTAGAATCATCTAAAAATTCTCTAATTAGTCTCAGAAGAGGGTGAACCGAAATCTTGTACCCAGTAAAAATGGGTAAGATTGGCTATAATCTAATAATAGTTTTTGCTATCAGTACTTTTTGCCCGAGCAACACCGGGCTCATCTGCTAGTGTGTATATATATATATATTCCATTAGAGTAGGATTAACAAGTAATAATACTTTTAAACAGCTTGAAGCTCAAATTTTATTTTTTTTTATGAAATCACTTTTTATATGCTGATTGAAAAAAATTTTTTAAATTTGATATAAAATATATTCTAGCAAATATATTAAGATATTCAATATAACATGCAAAAAATTCAGAATATATTAAATGAGTAATGACAAAAATCTATTTGTTTTTTTTATTGAACTTATAATAAATATTATATTGAGTTGATAAAACAAAATAATTAACATTACTAAAATAAAAGTTACATAGATTTTAGGGAATAAAAAAAATAAGATGTAAATTACAAATTATCAAAATAATAACTATATCAGAATTTTTAATAAATATAAAAATTTTGTGATAGTTTACCCAAAGACATATTTCAATAAATTAATTAATGATTATTTTTTTTAAATTATCACTAAACATTTTATTGTTATAAACTTTTCTTGAAAAAAAAAACTTTTTTAAATAAGTAATTATTCTAATTCTGTGAATATTGACTTAAAATTAAATTTTGACTAAAAAAAAAAGAGGTTTAATAACCTTAGATTTAAAAAATATTGTCAATAAAAACAAAAGAGGTTTATCCAATCTTTTGATTAGGGTTTCTACTTTGCAGAAATTGCTTTTAGCCCTTAGTATAATTAAATTAATTAATTAAAATATCTATAACCATAAGGTAGATAATAGGAAGGGCTTATCACACCAATGACAAAGGGCAAAGGTTTCTACTGTATATCTGGCAGTATTTGGTTTGTTTGTTTAGTTATGGCAATGCAACACATGGGCGATCTGCATCTGCCTAGGGGGATGGAGGTCTTTTTAAGGGAAACTGGCCCCTATTTAGGCGTTACAGACGTGGAGAAAACTGGAAGACTCCACGCACATGGCCAGCCCATCCCAGCGAGGTGCAAACACACGACCAAACTCCCAGTGTTCGGGGAATGAAGACCGCTTGGCCACTGGTGGGCGCCAGTATTTGGTCTTATCTCTTGCAAGGTGGGGAAACATTTGCAACGGCCGTATCTCTTGGACTGTCATACGTACCCCTCTGCCAGAGATATTACCAAATACTGCCAAGATATAGAAAAAAGGTTTAAGAATGTTATTAGTAATTTAAGAATTACTATTGCCATGCAATCACAATTACCAGTGATAACTTTTCTAGAGGCTTTTTGAGTGCTGATCCTTTATCAACTCTCAAATACAGTTGCTAACTCTTAGATTCACCGGAAGACGTTCTTTTTTGTCAAATGCTTAGCAAAAGTTTTGAAATTTTTCAACTTTCAAATTTAAGCTAGTGTCCTGCTTTTACTCTGCAGGAGAATTAACTTATGGTTTATATATTACAAATAGATTAAAAATATGTGACAGTTTTGATATTACTGAAAATTCAAAAATGCCAAATTTTGAAATTCTTTGCTCCTGGAATGAAAGACATTCAGAATGAACTCTTTGGGAGTTGGAAAGCTGGTAAATGTAGACTAATACATGTATACAAAATGCTTTAACAAATGAATAAATAACTATTATTTATTCAGTAGTTTGATATTGTTACAGGGATAGATTTGGTTGTGAGTATTAATAAGACAGTGTTTAATTAATTAATAATATTTGGTTAGGGATTAATGATTTTAGTCAAAAGTTATAGTTCATTACACAACTAATTACACTCATTAAAATACAAGCTAATTTGATAATCCCGTGTTAAAAATAGGAAATAAATATATATTTATATATAAATATTTAATATTTTTACTAACATATTTATTAATTTTATTTGACAATTTTATTTTTTAGTCTGAAGCAACTGAAGTTCAGCATAAAAATATATTCGAAGAAGAAACGGTCGGAGGTAAACGACTCCGGGTGTCCAACAGCAAGTACAAATCGGACAGTATTCTTCCTTTATAACTCAATGATAATATGCAGATTAATTTTGATTATTATTCGTCATTATTCAACAAATTCTAATCAGTCAGTTACGATAAATCTGCATTTGTCATAAATCATACTTTATATTTTTTAAATGTCTTCAAACCATCGCCTCCACCGAAATGTAAATATATCATTCGTATCATTATGAAGCTAAATGATATACCAAAGTCAGTTTTGTATTTAATTTTCATTTATTATAAGTTTTGTATAATTTATTTATGAAATATTCTGCATGTTTGAACATAGATGATAAATGTTATTGAAAAATATCTTATCACGATTGTAGAAAATTCGGACATATACTTAACCGATCAGATTTTTCATATCATGCTGATTTTATATGATCAAAAAATACTGATTATCAGATGAAAACTATGCATATGTCTTGAAATAATGAGCAATATTCCAAACAATGCAATTCGTTAAGTGCAAAAAGTTTGTAGAATTATTATACTGTATATGTATTTGTAATGTTATTTTCTTCCCACTATTACTATTCTTTAGTTTAATGTCGACTGATCTTTTTAACTAGTTTCTTCTTGTAATAATTTCATTTTGTATATGAACTCAAAAAATGTCCTTTTTAGGACTTATTATTGTAAAATGGATTTAGATGAATTGACATTTCTGTAAAAAAAAGTTTAAAAAAAAAGAAAAATTATATATATATGAAATAAATATAATTTACTAAACTTGATTTAAGTATTTTTAATAATTGTTTTTAATATAAAATATTTGTCATAAATCATTTTAATTTATTTAATTACACTTGCAATAATTATTTATATCATTAAAAAAAAACAAATGTACAGTATAAGACTGTATATATTTTATAAAAACTTTTCATTATCGTATCAGCATATAGGAAATGATTTCATTCAAAGATAGTATATGTCAATTTATTCAAATACAGTGGTATCTCGTACTTCGAACGCTTCGGAGTTCGAACTGAGCATTGAAAAAATGCGCTCCAAAAGCGTAAAGGCAATCTGTTACGATCGTATGTTTTCAGTGTTTTTTCGCTGTGTTTTTGATGTGTGCGCTTATATATTCAAATATATATTGCGTGGTGTTTGTCGTTTTTACTGTTCCTACGGCGTTACGAAATTCATGAAGCATGTGCCCGATAAGACATTCTAATTTATCTGAAGTAAAAGTTTAAAATAAGCAAATAATGTATTAAATTTCCCGTTATACCAATAATTAAATCACACGTCTAAGTTAAGTAAACGACGGATTAACTGTTAAGATGCTGAAATAAATAGTAAATGCAATTTTCATTTCGTTATACAGCATTGAAGTATTTTATTCATTGTTTTCGTGTTTTAATTTATTATTGGGGCATTGTGATAAAGAATAACAGATAAAGAAATTGGTATTGTTTAGGGTGTGGGAATGAATGAATTCTCTTTCCATTATCTCTAATTTAAAAAAAAAAAAACTATTCGGAGTTCGAACGGCCTCCTGGAACGAATTAAATTCGAAGTACGAAGCACTACCGTATGTTAATAATATAAATTATTTCGAAAATTTGAAAATGAGAGGAGAATTATTCATTCGGTAGTTGCCTTTTATAATCTTTAGGGCAGTTTGGTCTTTTTAATTCTAGTCAAAATAATAATAATGTGACTAAAAATAGCGAGGAAAGTTTTGTATCCAAATAACGTATTGTTTATTTCTCAAAAGTTCAAGATGTATTTGTAATGCCTCAAATTATAATCGATTTGAACGATGATTAAATCTTAGTGTTTTACATAATTTATATTATTGGTGTTAATGATATCGTAGTATACAAAATTACACAGTATTTGTAAATCAAAAATAATTGTGTGTAACCTCTTCCATATTTTCAAATGTTAATACAGTAGATATTATTGCAAAAATTTAAGATTTATTGACTTATCTTTTTTCATTATAAGCACTTCAAATTAGTAGTGTCGTGCCCCTGTACACCATACTTTTCCTTTAACAATAGAGTCGTGCCGGTCGATTCGACATCACGAGTGACGTCACGAGCATGCACAATTGTCCGGCGCCATCTTTGTAGTTTGTTTACGTTTTATTTGTGTTTTTGTGCGCTTCAGCTGGAGTTCTTGTGTTTATTCGTCGTGCATATCGTTTTGGTGAATTGTTGTGTAATTGGGTGTAATGTTAGTTTGCTCAAGAACAAACGAACGTCATTTTTTAAAATTCCTGGTATTATTTGTCATCAAGGACAGCAAACTGTGAGGAGCTTTCGCCACGAAGGTAATTTGCATGGCTCTGGACAATTAACCGGAAAAATTTCAATAAGGATAAAGTGAATATCAATATACAAGAGTTTGTCAGAAACATTTCATTTCAGGTAAGCAATAACATTTGATTACTTGTTATCAATAAATGAGTAGATAAACTTTTTTGCATGAGTATCATAAAGCCTGTTGCGTAAATCCCTTTGTTAATACCGACAAAATAAAGTTAATTTTAACAACCGCAGATTTTAGTTTGAATAGATGATAATTGTGTTCTAACTTTATTTTTCAACCCTTTCGGTTTGTTTTCTTAGTCTCTGCTTGTAATAAATATACAGTGAAGTTAATATTAAAGCGTTAAGCAAAGATAATCGCTTAGCGGATGAAGAATTAGAAATGCATTTTGAGCCAGTTGTTCTTCCAGTCTAATTTACATAAAAGCGTGTGTATTTTTTTAAGATGTAAATCAATAATTTCCATTGTTCGTTTACAAATATCTAAGGTTATTTTGGCGAGCAACATTTCTTTTAAGTCTAAATTGAAAAAAAGTGCTACCAACCGGTCAAATAACAAACCACATGCAAATTAAGCAAGCGGAAGCTAGACCACAAACATGGCGAAGGAGTGGATCAAACGTGCGTTTTATCACGTGACATACGACCGTGAAGCTTCTAACGCCATCGGAATTTCTGTGTTCCTCAAGGCACTGTAGTTTTTTTTCTGTGTTTTATATACTCTTTCCACCCTGTGGGCACTAAGAGGGCCTGCAAGGCACTGTAGTGTCAGTCTTGACCCTGCGGTCAGTTTCGTTAGTTGCACATTGGTTGAATTAGTTTTTTATATTTGCAAATGGGCTAGAAGTCATGAATTTTTTTGTTGATAATAAAATTGGGGACTCTCGGAGATTAGAAAAGGGGGCGCATAACCAAATGTACGGGCATCCCTGCAAAGTAGGGATTTTTTTCGATTTTATTGCAGGTCATGTATTAACTGCTTTCAGGGGAGTTTTGAATTAAAACAACGTGACTTCCGGTTTGCATCGGAAGTTCGTGTATAGTTAATCGGGATCGCCTGCCCCTAAAGTTTCCATATTTGGTCTAGGATGATTTCATGTATCTAACTCCGTTCTCGAAATTAAGGGAAGATGGACGGACGGACGACAGTGGGAATTTTTAAAGGTTACAACTTTTTCAAACAAGCAAGGATACTAAGTTATAAAATACTTGCAATTAGAAGGTTAATAATCAATTATAAAACCAGATTTACTAGCGGGCTATAACGTGGTTGATTAAATATACAGATAATTTAATCTGTATGTTTGTCCGCTTCTACATCAATTTGCCGTCGCAATCTTGCTGCCGCCATTTTTGTCTTCGGGAATTTTGCCTTATTGTAAATTAGCCGCGGACCCCAAGTGTCTATTGAAAGTTGTTGGCTGAAAGGGCTAAAACATAATTTTGTTATAACTTTCTATAACAGCAGATGGCACCACACGCAATTTTATTTATTACGCTTAATAATATAAAATTTTTTCATAATCTCATAACTGGAAAAGTTACGCAATTCTCTGCTGGTATTTTTTTCTTTCATCGATTAAAATGCAAACGAGAAAGCGGATTTAAATTGTTATAAACTTTACCCTTCTGTCCAGCTTTATTTTGCGATTTTGTAAATAAATATGTATGCAATTTATAAACTTCCGTGTTTATTTACCATAAAACATGGCTGAACGGTAAAACTGCCCGCAGCAAATTGACAAGGCACCATTTGTCTTGAAGGTAGGCGATTATAAATTGTCATCAGCTTGTTTTGAATTTAATAATAATTCGAACTTGTTTTTTTCCTCCAGCTATTAGATATAGCAGGAAAAGTATAAGGATCCATCAAAAAATCCAATATTTTTATAATGGGGTGGAAGGTTGATAGCAACTGCAAAAAATGATGCCTATTTGTAGTATTGTTAATACAAATATAGGAATAAAAACTTTATTTTGTCAGGCAAGTCCTGGCAAGCAAATAAACATAAATTTAATGCATTATAACTCACAATTGAAAACAATTCTTAATTCTTCTCTCTTTAGCATAAAACAGTTTTGTTAATTAATTTCCTTTTCCACTTTGAAAGTTAAGTTTAATTTATATTTCTTGATTTTGTATAATGATTTATAATGTTGCAAATTCTTTCTGGTATCAAATTCTAAAACCTCAGGTAAGTAAAAGTTTTTAATCCTAAAATTATGTGATAAAACAGATCAAAATATGTTAAGAAAAACAGTACAATAAAAACTTTTAGTTAAGACACTATTTTTATTCTGTTTATTTTCTAGGCAGTGTTAATTTTTTAGATGCTATCAAGAAAGTTTTTTTATTTATTAAATTTCTGTAAATAATTTTAAAATTCTGATGTAAAAATACAGTATTGATAAACAATAAAATGTATTGTATATTGGAAAATATTTAGATTTACAATATACTTTGAACTGCAAAAATTTGACAACATTCAAATATAAAACACATTTATTTCACTCTAATGTGACAAAGTAAAAACCATAAATTCTATCATCATTTAATTGCTTATATATATGTTTCTCATTAAATTATTTTATTTCATCAACATATTCTAGATAATAGTTACAAATCAATTTTTGGACAGTTTCCAAAGCTCATTTAGTAAATGATACATCACAGACGTCTTTTATCCGAGTTATTTGAACGCATATTCAAATAAGCTTGTGTATTTGTATTTGTGTTTAGTGTTGTGTGTGTGTGTGTGTTTGTATTTGTGTGTATTTTTACATTAACACATTTTATTTTTACATTATGTACATATTTTTGAACAATAAACTAACTATAAAATAGATTGCAACAAGCCTTCCTTACAAGAAGTTAAGAATGTATTATGTACTTTGAGATATAAGATAATATGAAATTAAAACAAAACGACCTGTAATAATTGCTGCTTTTTTCTTTTATAAAGGCAGCTTACAACAACCGATGTTACGAGTTTCAGGCGTAAGTGCCCGCTTCTACGGCGATTGCGTTGTATTTAATATAGTAACAAACATCCGACAGCACGAAATTGATTTTGGATGGAAAATCTGATAGAAATATAAAGAAATACAAATAGAGGAAGACTTTGAATATAATGTTGAGATTAATATACAATTCATAATGATAAGAGGCACAAGTAAATGAGATTTTTAAATATATTAAAACAACTTATATTTACAGAATATGTCCCATTATTTAAAGGAAGATTAGTTTTTGGAAATTTTCTCAAACTTTCAATATATAATATTGTATATGTACACCATTTAAATGATTTGGCTGTATATATACATTTTGTAGAAAAAGAAATGCACTAATAAGCATAACTATACTAGAAGCATCTTGACTGTACAATAACAATAATATAGCTGCCTGTTATACATAAAATCACACATGGCAAAAATTGCAATTAAGATAAATACATAAAAATCACGTAACAGAAATACTTTATCTTTTACTTTCGTAGGAACTCTGAACACTTTTTTTGGAGACATTCCTTTCAACATTTGATGCTTTACTTTGCACGTTTTCGGTATCGCGCGCTCCTTTATCTATTATTTTCTGTTGAATGTTAGAATCTTTTTCGTCCGGTCGAGAAACACTTGAAAATACTTGTGCTTCGGATTTTGGCAGGTAATTAATTTTATCTTTCTTTTCGGCAGTTACACTGCTACTAGATTCATTTACAATAAGACTAGATGATTTGGATTTTTTCTCTTCACAATGTTTAACACTACTACAACTACTGCTGCTGTCAGTGTCTGTAGATGCCTCTATCCTACTTACATCACTATCTCTCTGTTTTGTTTCATAAGATGTTTTAAAATCACTTGAAAGATGGCTCAGTGGTTTTAATTTGGAATTTTGTGAATTAGGTTTAATTGAAGATGATTGTTTGACTTCCTTTTCTAGAGTAGTATGTAAAGATAATTCTTTGTTAGATATATTTGATTTTGTAAAAGATGGTTGAGTTCTTACAACTTTTGTTGAATTATTATTTTGAGTGCATTGTACAATTACTGTTGATGCCCCACTGATAGTTAATTTAGATATACTTGTAGCAAGCGATGGTGATGAAGTGGTTGTGATTACATGTGTTGAAGAAGGTGTTGAAGATAGAGCCAAAGGAGAAGAAATATGACCCGAAAAGGACTCTCTCTTATTTTTTCCTTCGGATGTTTTTGGATGATGACGATCTGGTGACAGTGCACGTCTAAGAAGTGGAGAACCCGGTTCTGCACTTTTTGGCCTCATAAATTTCTTTGAACTTCCTCCAGATTTGCGACAAGAATAACTTTGAACAGATTGAGCATGAGAACTTCCAGAAAGATAAGTGATTGGAAATGCTAATGGAGACGGTGAACGAGTAGGAGAAGTCGAAGGCATTGGTGAAGGTGAAGGTGTTCTTGCGAGAGGAGATAACGGAATATGACCAACAGATTTACGGCGTGGTGAATGAAATGTTTGCGTTAATTTATGTTTTAAGCCATGCAGAGTACTGGGTCTTGTAAACTGTGATGATCCAGCAGGTGAATTTGGAACACTAGATCCAGGAGAGCTACTTTGTGAAGAATTAGAATGAGAAGAATCTGAAGGAGAACATAAGCGATTCAATGGAGGTGAATGTGAACACTTTGTTCTAGTAGGTGATGCGGGCAAACTGTCAGGAATAGAAGAGAAGCCCGTTGCTCTGTGTAATGACTGTAAACTTCGACTGGGTGATAAGGACGTTGCTGAACTTGATACAATTTGATGTATTTCTGCACTGGCTCTCTTGTTGCTTAAACGTCTTAAGAGAGATGCTCGACGCTTTTTTTCTGATCGTACATCATGCTTTCCTTGGCCCGTACGCCTGCGACACGAAAGAGGTCTTCTTGCCATCTTTATCATAGAAGGATTTCGTTTACGACCCCCTGTCTTAATTGTGGTATTATCTAAAGGTGTTGTACGAATATTCATACGATCTCCACCACTTAATATGAGTTGTAATACTTGAGGATGCAAAAGACCTTGAACAGCTTCTCCATTAATATGAGTGATCAGATCTCCAGGATGCAGTCCTGCTTCAAATGCTGGACTATTATGTTCAACACTCTGAAAATAAAATAGTTTTATTTTTTATTGATTTCATTTTGCAATTAACAGATGTGAAAATATTTTAAATAAACTTACAGAAACTAGATGTTGAAGTGTATAAACATCAGTGTCTCCATAATAAACTCGAATAGCACGAATATTGAAACCAAATCCTCTCGGTCCACGACAAATAATGATGGGAGGTTTCAACTGATTAACGAGAGAAGAAAGTTCTCTACTTGGTGAAGTGTCTCTCGAACTGGTACTCGAACCTCCTGGAGAACCAACAGGTGCAGGTATAAAGTCATCTGTTTGAATAAAAGTTATTAAATTATAAATAAAAGAAGCTGAATCAATTATATATTTATCAAATTTTGTCTGACCTGGAGGAACCATGAGAGATAATCCCGAAGCAGAAGCAGATTTTATAACGGAACGAGATTTAGGTTTTTTATTAACATATGCAGGAATATTAGGAACAGTGATTCTGGTGAAGAGTGACTGAGAGAGTTGCAATTTTTCTTGTTTTCCAGTGCTGCATTCTTCAACAGGTGGCAATTCACTATAATCAGGAGCAGATGCAACCAAAGAAGGTCGATTATCTTCCATACTAATAGAAAATCTTGGCAGTACGTCTTTTGAAGTCAGT
The DNA here is from genome assembly GCF_000671375.1 of Centruroides sculpturatus. Lineage (NCBI taxonomy): Eukaryota > Metazoa > Arthropoda > Arachnida > Scorpiones > Buthidae > Centruroides > Centruroides sculpturatus. The sequence goes on from NW_019385222.1 coordinate 214,549, forward strand.
CTTCTTCTTCGTTGAAGTTGTGGAGAGATTTCTTCTGATTCAGTTTGTGAGGATTCTGGTGTATTAAATTTTGAAGTTTTGGAAATACTGAAAGAAAATTTTTTTATATGTTAGTCAGAATCTAATAAATGAATTAAGGAAAATTAAACACTAATTTAACACTTTATTATATGAATAATATAATTATATATTTAAGTAACTAGATATGTAAATCTTATCATTATTTTCATAACCACAATATAAAAATACGTATGAGCTGCTGATTTTGAAAGTGGGGCAAGTCCATTTTGTGAAAAAAATATTTAAAGCTAATTCTTATTACAAATTAACATAAAATTTATGTTTTTAATCAATTCACACTAAATATCTTTTAATATCAGTATAAATTTGTTACTAGTAATTTATACCGTCAACGATATTTATTGTGTGTTGATTTTGAAAGTGAGGTGAGGCAAGTCCACTCTAAAGAAAAATAGAAAGATATGATGGATTTATTGCCCTATGTACCACCCATTCATCATGAATACTTTAAAAATCTGCACCACCTGAACTAAGAAATATAATTATATGTATGTAACTTATTATATCCACTTTTTCCTATAAAATTAAATTTATTTTTCGTGTTATTGTAGCTTTTCGAAAAAAGTATGAAGTGTTGAAATAAAATAAAATAAATAAGTAAGTAAATAAATAAAGTATTCAATTTTTTGTTATTATAATTATATTCCATTCAAAGAAAATCAACGTTTTCAACAAATCATTACTTTTGAAAGCAAGGCAGGTCCATTGGCGCATACCAAAACCATGATTTTTTTCACCTAACATGGATAACCATTATTGCCTATTAAATTTACATAAAATAAATCTATTACTACTTACGAATATTTTTAATCCTATTCAAATGCAAACCATTAAATATCTAGCAACAACATAAAATGGACTTGCCCCGCTTTCAAAATCAACAGCTCATATAATGAATAAGGATTAGAAAAAACTAATTTATTAATTTTTAACATTATTCATATATTGTATGAATNAGAGAAGAGAATGTGTGTCTTCTCTTTTCATTCTCAATTTGATAATTTTCACAGAATACAAGATGAGCAGTAGAGTAAAAATAAAATTGAAAAACAACAATTTTTCAAAAGTTTTTATATATTTTCCTGCAAACTAAGTCTTTCTGTAAGTTCTCATTTTTCATTTGTCTTGGCTGAAATTGTTATGTATTCTTCAAAATTAGCTATATAAAAGATGGAAAACAAGCTAAGATTCCCACATGCCTATTTTATGTATGTTGATGATTTATCTTCTGAGAAGGAGACATCTTTGTTCATTCGAAATATTCTTATTTCTAAACTAGTTAATTCTCCAACTTTTTACTCTTAATCTCATTTTAAGTTTATTCTACATTAATCTTCTTTTCTAGTTAATTCATTTTTTATTTAAATGCTTTTTAATTTATTATAATTCTATTTCATATTCGTTATATTAGCCTGAAGTTTTCTAATACAGATTGAAAAGTACTTGTTTATTTTTGAAAGTTTTTGTTTTATTTTTAACATTGCTTGATTGGTTTCTGACCTTCTTTACTTACACAAAATATGGACTTTAAGATAGTATCAGTAGCAAAATATTCTCGTTTACTATAAAAATTATTGATGAAATAAAAGTGAACTTAAAAATCTAAAAATGTATATTTAATGAAATTGTATTTTTACAAATTAAAATAAAAATATATTTTAAATTATAAAACTTATCATCTTTATTAATTTCAACACTACTTACAGTAAAATCTGTCTAAAGTAAAAAAAAAAAAAAAAAAAAATCTTCATAGTAGTGATTTTGTATAACTGTTACTATAAGCTAGAAGCCTGTCCAACACAGAAATAGAGCAGGCTTTTGAAACTGAAGAATGCAACTTATAATTTATTTGATGGCCTACGAAACAGTATACTTTATTATATAAAGTATACTGTTTGCCAGGGCTCAACTCTTGTCAAGATGTTTCGGCAAGAGTGTGGATGGATTTTTAGCACCCGTATAAGAGTTGTTTGGACAAGGCTTGTGAATTAGGCATAACTGTTTTTCAACATCCCACAGATTGGAAAACACTGGTATAATCTATATATAATATAAATGGACATGTGTCCCTATATTTCACTTTTCTGCAAAACTACACATTGCACGTGAATGGTGTTTGTATGTGGTAGTAGCCCCAAGTCTCCATTCGTGCATAGGGGTGGTTGCGTCTCGATAGCTATAAGGGTGCGGGAGATATGAGGCTGAAAGTGGTTGAAAGTGTCTTTCTATTTCGAATTTTATGTTCGAATTTGTTCGAATTAAATTCGAACATAAAATTTGAATATTGGTTCGATTATAAAACGATTGTAAACGTTTCAGAAACGTTGAAAAGTGTTCGTTTGACTGGACGTGAACAGGAGACGTTCAGAAATAGAATCGGGACCAGGTCTCTAATTAGTCTGGAAACGGGGGACCTAATTCTTGCATTCTGTGAAAACGGGTAAGATTGGCTATAATGTAATTATCTTAATCTTCACTATCGTTACTTTTTGCCCACAAATAAAAACCCAGCAAAGCGGGTCCTTGCAGCTAGATTCTAGATTACTTAGAAAAACAGTCTTTTATATATAAAAACAACTATATTACATACAAATGTACGAACAAATAAAAACCCAGCGAAGCGGGTCCTTGCAGCTAGTGTATATATAAAAACTCTCTTCTTGCTAATGTCAATGCTCTAATATTTAAATATGAGCTGGATTTCAGGCTGTCATTCAGCCAATAATTTAATCAAACTACAAAATTTGGTCTAAAGATGGGCAATTAAGTTTCTGTGTTGTTTTTATAGACTGATTAATTAATTTATAAGCTTACTGATAAACTGAAAATATGGCTTGTAAACTTTTAGATAAATCTATAGAATCATGATTATGTATTTTATTATACAGATATAATCTTATTTGCACTATTGTATTCACTGCTTGTACTGTACATGCAATGTTTTATACTTAACAATACAGCCATTACAATATTTTACTTTCACATTGAAAAGTAACTAGATTCAAGACTAATAAAAACTATACAATAAAAAGGAAAAGTTTTAATTATTGAATTATTAAGATCTAATAATGGAACAAAAACTTGAAATCAATTCCATAATAAATACATATATATTACCTTTTTTCTGCTAAAAGTGTTTTTGATTTGAAGTTTCCTCCATTTACTTGTTCTTTAAAGATGGCTTTTACAACCGGTTTTTTCTGAACTGTTTCTTTTGTCTATAAATAACATGATTAAATTAAACTTTGACTTCTTACATATTTCAATGATATTTTCAGCAAATGTTAATAATAAAATTTATATTTAGATTCATATTATGAAATGTTTAATGAATAAAAAGTAAAAAATATTTAAATGCTTATATTGTAAATATAATTGTAATAAGTAATTAGTTATAGTAATTTCACTGTCACAAAAATTAAGTATAGCACAAATTTTGTCTGTCACTTGTTCATTGTTTTACATTGGTCACAAAGCATTCTTGTTTTATGATGAAATGCTTCATTTAAACATCTAAATTCACTACAGAGTTTCATTTATATATCATTTCCTTTCTGATAATGATGATAAATACTGCAATATTCTTCCAGAAAATTTCTTCTGAGTTTTTAAAACAGCGTTATTTGTTCTATTCATACTGTTCTCGTCAATTATCGAAATTAAATGATATAAAATTGACTCAACCAGATGTATTTGTCGTCAAAGAGGGAGGAATATCAATAAATTATTGGCTTATAGGTGCAACATGATCACAATATGGGAAAAATCTACTGTAGCACTCTACAAACATGTAAATTTTTCTCTTTAAAGTTGGTTCATAATTTGTGAGTACAGAAAAGAGAAAACAACATTAAATAGGTTTAGTGCACAACACTTCACATATTACTAGTGACATTATTCTATTCTCTTTTGTCAGAGAGAAAAGCTTACAAAAATTCTACTTTTCTTTCTGTTGGTAGCCCACAATCCATTGTGTCCTTCAATGTAGAGACTGATTCTAATCATTTCAATTTTATCAAAGCCGGATTATTTTTGATGGATTGTAATTTATCATTAATATATTTTAACTTAAAATGTGAACAGATATTATCTTTATATGTACATTTTAAACTTAGTGTATTTTCAATGTTTTACATCTCTAGATTTCTTTTAAAAGATAGATAAGCATAAAACATTAATATTTTCCATTCTCTCTTCTCAAATTAATTAGCTGTATATACTCTAATTTTTAAAGGAATTTTTATGACTTTGAAAGGTTAGGCCTATCTAAGCTTAATTTTAAACTACAAGTACTGAAAGCACATGAGTGTCTCTTTTATATTTTGAAGTATGAACACCTATGGGAATAGAATAATACAAAAGAGAAGAGAATGTGTGTCTTCTCTTTTCATTCTCACAAAGTATGATCTGGCCTTTAGTTTGTTATGCCAGATTTACATATCTTACCAGTAAAATTTTCATATCAGTTACTATTTACATATAACTGTTAAATTTTCTTTGTCAGTTTAATTTTTCAAGTGTTTGGTGCATTGGAAAATTTATATTTTGTCACTGCAATTACAAAAGGTCTTGTGAACTTGTTGAAAGTATAGTAGAGCGTTGATTATCCGAATCAATTGGGGACTCGGGTTGTTCAGAAAATCGATTTTTCGGATAACCGATTATGTACAAAAAAATACATTATTAATATAGTATATTAGTATATCCCATGTTTAAATTTTTCTTCGTTGCATGTCGCTTTGCGTTGAATTTTCGTCGATGTTAAGCCTAACGTAGATTTTTTAAAATAATAATTGTGGCTATTGTATCGTTAAAAATTATTTCTTTATTTTGTATAAACAAAATAAATATATTGAAAAATATAAAAACAAAAAAAAATTATACTTTAGAAGTTAATCTAGTATCAAAAACGTTTGATTCAGCACGACACAGTCTGACTGGAACGCTTTCGGTTAACTGACATTTCGGTTGATCAGCATTCGGATAATCGATGCTCTACTGTACATGTCAAATTCCCACTGTAGTCAAATCTCAATACAGCAATTATCAATATAAAGTAAAGTAACTAGAAAGAATACTAAGAAACTATATCATTAATATGAAATATAGCAGAACACAGAGCTTCTAACAAAATTAAAAAGTAAAAAAAGTTGAATGCAACAGAAAAAGATAGTTTGTATATTATAGCCTTAATAGATAAATTACTAAATATTACATTAAAAAACAATTAGAAATTTAAGCAAGAGATTAAATTCTCCTTGAGAATGATTCTTGGAGATTACAGGAAGTTCTATAAGAAAACATTTCTTGTCACAAAAGATTCTACTAGGAAGAATCAGTAAATGATAACAAAGATGAACTGCCTGATTTTGAAATAACAATAAAAGGCATGACGAGCTATGTAAGTTATCTTGTTATTCATTATTATTATTTTTAACAAGAATATTGTATAAGGATCATTTTTATTTGCTTGTGAAAAAACAGTATATTTATTATAAATTTATGTGCAAGGCATATAGTAATAAAATAAAAGTATACAATATCACATTCTTCAAGTTTATATAGCTTTAAAATTTAAAGATTCTTGTCAGGAAATTTAAAACGTTCTAAAATTTATCTTTGTTGAAATAGAAAGAATGAATTAAATTAACTTAGCTTGATTTTATTTATCCTATTTATAGTAATATTAGTCAGTCAATTATCATCAGTACAGGAGAGTTTCAAATTGATTACAATAAAAGGAGAAAGAGAATGACAAATACAAAACACCAAAATGCAAAAAATTTTTCCCATTCATGTTTTAGGCACTGTATAATAGTATCAGAGAACGATAATAAAAAGTCAACAAATGGTATTAAAATGGTGGAAACCACTTGTCAAAAAAAACTCGCCACAATTTAATTATAATTCAATTTGGACACAAGAAGTATGAAAGTAACTTAAGCACTAATAATAATCAATTAGTTATACATAAGTTTTTATGTTAAATTTATAGAAATTCCGCAAATATTCATCTGATAAAATGACAAAGGAAAAAATAATTTTTTAATATAAAAAAATAAGTCAAAATACCTTAAGTAATTTTTCTTCTTGTAATTCTTTTTCAATTTTTGAATAAACTTTTCTATAACGTGGTGAACAAGATGAAAAACTACCAAAAATACAAGTATCATCTGTATCATCTTGCTCTTCTGAATCTTCAATTTCGTGACAATATCTCTCACTGCGTGCTGAAGTGATTAAATTTATAAATTTTAAGTTTTTAGATTAAATATATAGTGGTTTAAATGTTAAAAATGTTTTTACTATCAAAGTAACTGGTGTCTTCATCATCAGTTAACTGTGGAACGAATTCTGCTTTTTGTCGAAGTAAAGAATCCCAATCTATACTCCAGAAAAATGCATGTTCTTTTACTTCATGTGCTCCTCCAGCTCCTAATCTATCAATTGGATTATGTTGAAGTAATTCTGTTATTAAATTTCTAGCATCTTCAGGAACTGGCCAATCTTTTTCATCTGGCCATTCAATCTCATCTATAAAAATGAAATTTTAAATATAATTTATATCTGAATATTGAGTAATTTACTGTGTAAGTTTCTAAAACTAGAAATTTTTTATTTAATAAAAATGTTAATACCATTAATTACATGGGCAAAAAGTTCTTCTGGAGTTTCTCCAAAGAAAGGGACACATCCAATTAAAAATTCATATAAAATTATTCCCATTGACCACCAATCTACAGGTTTCCCTGTAAGAGAAAATTTCATTCTCTCAATTATAGCATTTAAAACACTTAAACAAAATAATGTAAGATAATGTAACCAAAGTTTCTTTTTACATAATTTTTTTGTTTAGGAAAGATTGTGGATATGGAATAGTTTATATAGCATATTTTCATCATTTCTAATTTTTTAATTTGTCTAATAAATTCTCCTTCTAATTATGTTAATAAATGCTAAGGAATGATTTTATAAACAGTTTTATTAAACACTGAACTGTGACAGATTTACACAAACATAATAAAGCATTTCTAATGATTAAATTTACAATGAGATGGCAATGTAACCACCTACCTGTAGCTAAACTGATTTGTATTTATTTATTTACCAGCCTTAAAATAGCCCAATGGATAATCCAGCAAATCATTTGACTATACGTAATAAAACATTATGGTAAATATAATACATTATTATTTGTCTTAATGAATTATTTTAATCCACAAAGAAGCTACTTGGAAAGCTTCATTACAGGAAAATCAATTTAATTTTAACATTTATCATTGTTATTCATGCTAATGCTGAATCATTGTAATCCTATGTATTTTATTTCTAAATGATTATTGTAATTATATCTTTATTAAAATTAGAAATAATTTATATATATACATATTAAGAAGAATATTATGGAATTGATCAAGAAAGATAAACAGAATGTTTAAAAATTGTTTGTCGTCATCTTTCTTGATCAATTTCATAATACAAGTGTTTTAGAGGTGATTTATGATTTAATTAATGCAATAAGTATTAAATATATTAACAAGCAATTATTTATTATGACATCATCACAATGATGGGCTGCAATTTTTAATCATATTTTTTAATTTAAAATATGTTCTCCACCTCAAATTAGTAGTCCCCTGATCATCATACTTTCCTTTAATAATAGTCATGCAAGTCATCTAACACTTTTCAGAGGGAAATTTTTGAATTGAAATCATATGAATTCCAATTTGCATGAGAAGTTTTTATATAGTTAATTGGGGTCTCCTGCCCCTAATCTTTCCATATCTGGTCTTGACTTTCATGTATCTAACTCTGTTCTTGAGAGTAAGGAAAGACAGAACGATGGACAAACAGTGGAAATTTATAGGTCTGCAATTTTTGAAATTGCAGCCCAATTATTGTACTTACCATAACCTTGACGAACAATAACTTCAGGAGCAATATATTCTGGTGTACCATAAACTTGTTTATCATTGAACTGTTTTGATTCTCGATCAATATATCCTTCATATAAATTGGTAGCCACTACAATTAGAGTTTTCATATTATTAGATAAACATAATAATGATTAAAAAGAATATGAAAAATAAAACTTAGAATTATTTTAGTTCTTAATATTCAAAACAGCTAAAAAATAAAATACTTTTTATAATTTAACTTTATGTCCTATTAAAAATCAATCCCAATATCATCAATTATATGTAAGTAATTGTCAAATATCTATTCTTGTTTGTAGAGATAAAAGCCTTTTTTTTACACTTAATATATTGATGTAATCGAATGTAAATTTATGTTAAGAATTAGTATTATTACTACTTTTCAAATTAAAAAAAATTATTTTCTGTTCAAATTGAGAAGATACAATAAACTTAACTGCAAATAAATTTCATTATATTTGATTCTTTCTTGCATATTTAAAAACTGAAGTGTTCATTCCTGATGGAGAATATTATCCAGAAAGTAGCAATATTTGAATAATTGAATGAGTTTAGTAACTTGCAAAAAAGTTAAATGCATTAAATTTTTTTACTGCTTTAATTCCCACCACATCTGCTAATGAAATCATCTGCAAAAATTAATCCTTCATACACATTAATTACCAGTTTTAATTATTTGCTTTTCTATTAATCGTTTTTTCCCTGTATGTTAAATTAATTACTTTTCATTTGTTGTTTTATTTTTATAATCAGTAAAAATTGTCAGATTTATCACTTTGATAAAAAGCCTTGAAAAGTTCTGTGATTAAATTAAATTGGGAATCACTAAAGAATGATTTAATAAATAAGCAAGTAGGATTGGGCTCAGTAAAAACAGCATTTGAGTGGGTGTGCTGAGATTGTTAGTCATGTATCGGTGTGAAGTTCTCAATCATAAGAGCCTTATATCATGAACAAAATGGATTGACAATTATTATTTTTTTGCTGTTTGTTGATTGTAGTTCCATTCTGTGTATTGAATCAAACAAACATAAGTAATAATTTGTTGCCTTCAAACACAATGAAGTGTCTTAGTTTATAAGAATTCATTGTGTTTGAAGCGACACAGTTTGAAGCACAGTTTCAGATTATTAAAATAATTAGTAATGCTATTTATTGTATGTTTATAAGTTATAAAGGTTGCTCTAGTTCAGTGTTTCTCAAAGGGGCAATATCGCCCCCATATGGGTGTTTTTCCATGTTGAGGGGGCGATTAGTAACAACTTATATTTTAGGGGAGCGAAAAACAGTTTTCTGGGCGATATAGTAAAATATTATATTAAGAATACTTAGATATTTTATTCGTTATATCGTACAATAATTAAACAAATAACATTATACTAATCACTAGTCTATTCAATGCAGTACGAATTTGGCGTTAGCTTTGGTCCTCGGCATCGGAATTTTGAAGTGAAGGGGCGATACTACGTTGAACGGGGCGACGATTCGTTAGAGGTTGAGAAACACTGCTCTAGTTCCCACACATCACATATTATACTTCTTATACAAGATGTTCCTTGTTTCCCTTCCTTCTATATGTTCTAAGTGTAGTAAAGTGGTCTATGTCAAATAAAATCTTTTTTGAACCAGAAGGAAGTCCTTCTGTCATCTGTCCCTTCATCCATAATAACCATCATAATCAAAGAAAGTGGCTAAAAGTCTTAACTATCATTTCTATTAAACTGATGTGAACAGATTTGTTTGTGTTTATTATGACAAAAAAAATATAATCAATGTTAGAATATCAATTTAAAATATTTCTTAAATTTACATTAAAATTTCAAAATTATGGAAATTTTTATTATTTAAATATTATATTAAATGAATAAAAAATTATGTATGTGTGCGTTGCTAAATATACAAAATTTATTGTAAGAATAATAACATACAAAACTAAAATATATTGAACCAATATTTTTTTTTCCAAAATTTAATCTGTACTATTTTTAAAAATTTTAATGTGTTAATGTATTGTTTGTAAGTTAGTTCAATTTTATACAAAGTAGAACATGAAAGTTGCCTTTAAGGGATTGAAAATGTTTCTCATGTAATATGATCAAATTATTTAAAATTGTTTAAAAAACATCAAAATGCCAAGTCTTTAATGATTTAAAGACTTTCCATATTAAAATATTTAAAATTCAATATATTTCTATTAGATACTTACAATTCATTAACCCAACTTTTGATAACCCAAAGTCAGTTAACTTGATATGTCCCATAGAAGTTATTAACAAACTGAAATAAAATTATTTTAATAAATATTTAATACAGACTTAAATGAAAATAAAATAAACCATACTTGTCAGGCTTTAAATCTCTATGTACAATTCCATAACTATGTAAGTATTCCACAGCAAGAACAGTTTCTGCAAAATAAAAACGAGCGAGATCTACTGGTAGTGGACCCATATTTTTTAACAATGTAGCGCAGTCACCACCTTCAACATATTCCATCACCATACATAAATGTCTCTAGAGAATTTTAAATAAAATATAATCACATGTATGCATAAAAAAACACTCTCTATAAAAACAGAAAAACATCAATTATTATTTATAGAGGTAAATAGTCTTTTCTTCCATATATAAACTACATGAAAGCAAATAAATATTACATATATTGGTTATATAAATAATACCGGAGAATAAAAAATAAAATTAGCCAAGTATAAAAATTTAGAAATTAATCTTACATTTTCCTTTCTTATCTCTTTCTTACTTTTAAATTTGTAAAATGTAATGAATCTAATTGACAGAATTGAAGATATCATATTACTAATTATAATTATCTGAATTTCTTCAATATTTTGAATTTATTTAAGATCTCTATAATTATGCATATATTCTTATACATTTTTAATATTTAATACAGCCATACCTCAAGTATCCAAATTCTTGCTACAATACGTAATACTCTTTACTATGCAATGCTATATCTGAATTGAACAATCCCAGTATTATAAATTTATTCAAACTGCATTTGTGAAAAATTTGTAATTAAGTGCTAAGTAACTAAAGTGAGAAATAGGAATGAATCTGTGTTCCAGTGTCTGTTTTCATTTGTTTGAGTGGCATATTTGTGTTATACTGAAGTCGTATAGTTCAGAGATTTTTTTTAATCACAAAATTTAAGTGCAATATTTTAAGCTTATCCTTAACAGTTCATTACAGTAGGTTCATTATTTTGTAATTTTCATTATTATTCTATTTTTATGCAGTAATATTTTAGTGAAAAATGTACAGTACAGTACAGTATAATTATGACATTTTTATTGCTTATCTACTGTATATTAATGAAAACAGTTCATATACTATTCCTAATAGGATGTACTATGCAAACCTAATCATTATATTATTGCTTACAAACATATTCTATACAGATGTTAAAGGATATTTATTAATAGGCAATTACAATTTGTATGTTTAATAGCATGTTAAAATTATGAACTGATAGATAATAGGTCTCTCTGCAGAATTTTAATATCATTTGATAAAACAGAATGAGGTTATTCAGAAAGCCTGAAAAGCACTGGTTTTTTTCCAAAGGAAATAATAGAAAAATGTTCTAATATCTGAATTCCTGATTTGAATCATTTTCAGGAACACTTTAGATCTGAATGATATGATATGGCTGTAATTCTCTGCATACAGAATATTTGAAAATATTGGAATTTTTATATAATTTGTACCTATTTTAATAAATACTCTTCAAATGTAAAAATAATTGGTTTTTATTAGTGAGATAAATGAATTACCTCATTACATTTTGCATGTAATTAAATCATTAAATTAGATTTGGCAATATAATAAGCCATCAGTTTAATGGACTAAGATTAAAAAAGATGTTCCAGAAACAACTAGTCTGTAAATGTTTACTACTTCAAAAAGGCACATCTAATATTCATGAATTATCCCAAACGAAAATTTTTTTTTATACAAAGCACTACAATTTATCCTTCAACTAAACTAGGAATGTGATTATAAATGAACAGTAGGTATTCTTTATGGACTAATTAACTGCTACATCAGCTTTAAAAAAAATGCTAGAACAGTTAGTCTAGAAAGCACAAAAAGAATCCAATTAAAAAAAATCAGCCCATCAAATAAAAAAGATATTGTTCTTTTTATTACTCAAAAGAAAACTTTTAACAGAATTTTATATAAAATGAATTTCAATGCAATGAAAATATTTTATTCTATTATTTAATACAATANAAAAATTATACGTATTTTGGAAATGTTGAGTGGAATTAGTCTAGAATCGGTTAATTTTATAGAAGAAAACCTTTCGAACAGCCTTAGTCCGTAAAGTTCACACCTATCGGGCTGCGATTGGCTCATGTATTTAATCATTCCTACAACGTAATTTTCGGTTAGCGTGGAACGTATCTAAGCGTTATAGGGGGGGTCTACTGTATATGAATATTTAACAAACACCTAAGCTAATAACTGGTTGAAGAAAATCATTCTTAATCCAATCAGAAATACTTATATTACTATTAGATTGTTTATTATTGAATCAAAGCTTGCCAATTCTTTTGGTCTATAATATGTTTATGCATTAGTAATTTAGCTGAATCTTTTAATTTAATTAATTATTCTAACAGAATTAAATATAATTACACACACTGCAAATAAAAGTTGGATGCTCACCTTTTCTAACAGTTCTAGCCATTTTAGAATCAGTTTAAGTGTTGAAAAAGATTAAACTGTTTGGATACATGTTATTGATCAAAACAAACATGTAATAAACTTTACAACTATTTATGGTAATTTATATCTTTGTATTAAGAGATTAATAATGTATTTTTTAAACATTTTAAAATTTGATTAAAGATCTTTATTTGCAATATAACATAATTTAATAAACTTTTATATTTGAATATTGATTTTAAAACTATTTTAGAGCTTTTATAATTTAAAAATTTGGAACTTAAAAAAGTAAAAACTTGTCACAAAAATCTTTTTCATATAATATAGATAGATAAATAATTCCTAAAAATAAAAGATGGATGGATGTTCTATGAACTCTTTATAAATAAGTTGATAAGCACTTGTATAATTTAAGAGATTTAGTAAAGCACTGCATTGCATTATATTTTGTTTTCTGATTTAAAATTATATCAATTTTTCAATCCAAATTTAAAACTATACTTATTAAATATATCATATATATTTATTAGATTTAAATCTTACTTTTGTCTCAAAACTACACAGCATACTGACAACAAATGGATTATCTGTAAAACTCAGAATATCTCTTTCTGCAAATACTTGTTCAACTTGATTGCGAAGAACAAGATTATGCTTGTTGATCTTTTTCATAGCAAATCGTTGTCTGGTTTCCTTATGCCGAACAAGATACACAGCTCTAATATAAAAGTTTTAATTTAATGATTACTATTAAATTCAAGAAGACAATACTAGAAATAAAAATGCAAGAAATCTGTCAACAATTCTTACCCATAAGCTCCATTACTTATTAATTTTACAGTTTCGAAATCATCTTCTCCTGGGGACTTCGGTTTATTTGTTACTCTTTTAGAATTCTATAAATATAAAAACCTTTCAAACATATTACTGCTTTCTAAATCTCAAAATTTAATTATTCCATTTATTAAAAAAAGTATAAACTTTCTTTTAAATAATTTAAGAATGAAATACCTCATTTTCATCCATTTGAAAATCAGTTGAATCAAATTCATTAGATGCAACATAACCACCTAAATCTATATAATAAAAAATAAAATGCTTGAAATTTTTTTTATTTAAAACATTTTTTAAGATATGTAAGAAAATGGAACAATTCAAACATTTAGTGTTTAGGTATTTAAAATTTCATATTAAATAAATACTAAATTTTCTTTTCCAGAAATTGTTCTTGAATTTTAAGCTTTTCATGTTTTAAATGCTTCCTTTTTTTTAGATTTTTAAAATCTCGATTATGTTTACTCATATATCTAAAATACTATCAAAACACGCATTCACCGAGTAAGTATTGAAGCATATTTTGTGGGTAGAAAAGGTTGATTACCCACTTTTCAAACCTACTAGAGTTTCATCATGTAAACAAGTTTACATCCAATTAATGATTGATCAATTAAGCAATGGCTATCCTGGAATAAAGTAATGTTTATGTACAGTACATACATATATTATAGCCATAAGTTTGAGTAATTATACACAGGTAAAAAAAAAATCTAGAAGTTTGAATTATTTAGAATAAATAGAATGGATTAAAAGCAACTAAAGCAATGCTGCAGTTATCTTAAGTCAAAATAAGTAACAGAATAAGGAAAAAAAGAATAATAGGCTGATTTTATGCATCCAACTAATGCTGTAACAAAATTCCTGTTAATCATATTTTAACTGCACTCTGTAACTGCTATTACAGTATACTAGCAAAGGCCTGCTGAAAAATAGCCCTGATTAATACTAATGTACAGTACAATAGTGTGTCAATTATTGGAAAAATCAATTAACCAAAACTGATTTCAGAGTGTACAAATTCCAGAAATTATGAAGTTTTTATGTAATGATGATTGTTGGTGATCTTCTATAGGTATGCTGTTGAGATATCCATTTTTTATTATTATGTATTCTTTTTAATTTTGAATTTAAAGTTTTATCAGTAGTTACATTATAGATTGCAAGGGAAAACTAATGCTTATTTTTAATAAATCAGACAAAATTTTCATTATTTGTCATCAATTGTATGTATTAAATTTCTTGCTGTATTTTTTTTTTTTTATTTGTATCAGAATTACATAGCTTAAACAAAAGTAAAAATATTATCTTTTTATTCTATTCCTACTGAGTATGATTGAAAAAATCGGTTGTCCAAGGGTGTCCTGTTCTGATTATTCTGAATAATAATCTCATACAAAAACAATGTTTTAAAAAAAAATAGTTATAAATGTTACATATTGTAATAAATATAAAACATTTTAGTTAATCCTTATAAAAAAAAATTAAAGTTTATAGATGAAGACAAACCTGCAAGTGGATCTCTATTGAGTCCTAATTTGTTAATGATGTATTGGGGTATTTCATTACTAACACCTTGAATAATTTTGGCTTGACCTTCTGCTGCTTCTAGAAGTCTATAAAATTCTTCAGGATCAAACTCCTATAATATTAATAAGATTTACACAGTTAATTAATCTAATTTTTATAATCATTGGTTTTTAGAATCTTTAGAAATTAATTTTTAAAAATGTAATAACTATTGTATATGGGAGTGACTCTGAAAGTTTGGAATACAGGAATACTATAAGGCATGAAATAAAATATCTTTTATTTATGTTCAAAGGACTCTCCTCTGGCCAAAATGCACTTACGTAGTTGCTCCTTCCAAAGATCAAAAACATAACACCACTCATTTTCTGGAATGCTATCAAAATACTCTTTTATGGAAACTTCAATTTTATCCTCTGTGTTAAATCTGCAACTCCTCAACGTCTTTTGAAATAAAAAATAGTCAGAAGTCACACAATGCCGAATATGGTGAATGTTGAATGATTCTTATATTATTAGCTTGAAGGAAATCATGTCTTCTTGGCAGTGTGTGATGAAGGATTATCATGATGCAAAATTTGACTTCAAAGCTAGTCTGTCTCATTTAGATTAAGGGAGATTGATAAAATTTGTTTACGCATAATGTGCCATAGGAAGTTTATTATTTAAAAAAAAAAATAAACACTAATTCATCATGGATGGTGTTCTTGCATTGCAAAATTTTCAGAGTAACCCTCGTATAATTAAAAAACTTTATTAACATTGTGTGTAATCATAATTAAAATTTATTTACTCATTTTTTCCAAGGAGAAAAAAATTTGCCATCTTAAAATTTTTAAATT
Source organism: Centruroides sculpturatus (assembly GCF_000671375.1). Classification (NCBI taxonomy): domain Eukaryota; kingdom Metazoa; phylum Arthropoda; class Arachnida; order Scorpiones; family Buthidae; genus Centruroides; species Centruroides sculpturatus. The sequence continues at coordinate 230,471 of NW_019385222.1, forward strand.
TGTTATATTTATAAAGAAAATAATAGAAGATTTTTTTTTCTTTCATAAATCTCAATTCCAAAATTATAAAAAAAGTGATATTTCATTCATAGAAAAGCAACTGAATTTCATATCAGTATGAACTTTTTCAAAGGTATTACTTTCAATTGAATAACTCTTGGTATCATATTGTAAGAAATATAGATTACTTCATATCATTATGTATAAAAATATATAATAATGTCTGTAATGCTTTTTGAATCCAATAACCACTGTACAGATCTTTACAGTCAACACACATTTTTATAAAGCATATGATTTAGGACTATTCTATAAATCTACACTTCTATATGGATATCTCATTTTTGATATATTTCTGCCAAAACTTTACTTTATTGCATTCCACAATTCACCCTTTCTTAAAGTTTCTTCTGTTAGTGCCATATTTAAATTAATTTGGTACTGACAAAAGTCTTATGTGATATTTTGTTATAAATATTTATGCTACTTGAAATTTCATAAAATTATAGATTATTTTAAATATTAAAAAACTTTTATTTTCAAAATTATTTAAATTTTCTTATTTATATTAGATTTTTCAAGATGTCTTGGCTGTATATTCTCTTCTTGAAAATATTATTTTAAAGAGGCGTTTCTTCAATGAGTGTACAATTTTGAATTAAATTTTTTGTAATATGCTTTGTTTTTGTTTTATAATACATAGTTTGAACATTTACACATAAAAGTATTATTTATTTTATCAAAAGATCTGCTAGATATTTTATTAGGCTATATTAAGACAAATTAATAATCAGATATTACAAGTGTGTCAGGTTATTGCATATATTGTATTCACTATATATTTTATTAAAAACAATTAAAGTCGTCAAAATTGTTACAAAATATTTATACACATTTCTACATGAAAGAATTATTTGGCAAATAAATTAGATCTTATCATAAACCATAAACAAAAACAGAATACAGTAGATCCCCCTATAAGACGGGTTCCTATAATTACGATTCCTATAAGACGGTGAAAAAATTGTGGCGTATCCGTAAACAATAGTAAAAAAAACTATAATTACGTAAAATGTCATCGGGCAGCCGAACTACTTTCCGCCGTCTAGTGCTACGCTACGGAGAGTTTAGGCGAGTAAGTTGAGTTTAGTATCGTCTGTACATATAATTTTATATAAATTAGGTACTGTATATATAATTATATATTAACTTAATTTATTGTAACTTTATTATAATTATATATATACTTTCCGCCATCTAGCGCCACGCTACAGACAGTTTAGTCGAGCTATCGTCTGTACAGCATGTAAATTAGGTACCGTAAGTCTAATACAGTACTGTAATTTTATACATTTCTTGTGAAAGAAACATTTCTTATTCAACGGCGATTAAAATTATTTATATTAATGATGTCTCCAAAGTTCAGCGAAGTTTTCGCAGAAAAATAACATCAGAAATCGCAGCCACGGTTTGCTGAGTTGTTCTGTGACGAAAACAAGCTTGAGCAACGGCGATGTAGAATGGTGCACACTTGGTAAGTAATCCTACAATTTTTTGTTTATAGCGTAGTTTATACGGATTATTTCCAAAAAAAATATACGTATTTTGGAAATGTTGAGTCGGATTAGTCTAGAATCGATTAATTTTATGGAAGAAAACCTTTCAAACAGCCGTAGTCCGTAAACTTCACACGTGTCGGACTGTGATTCCTACAAAATTGATTCATAAAGAACGGAACGTATCTACCGTCTTATAGGAAGATCGACTGTATAATAGTTTGCAATATAAATGTAAAAAAGAAAAAATTAGGCATTTATGGTAAAACTTGTAATATAGCAGTATTAAAAATATTTAATAACTATACAACTATAACTGAAAGTTACATGCAGATAATAACATTATTATTGATATGTTATTGCAAATATTGCAATTATCTATGATAAAATCATCAATTTATTACCTATCTATCAGTAAATATATTTTAAAAGTTATAAAATTAATTAAATACTTTGCAATTATTATAATTAATTTATCTTTAGTGCCAATAAAATATTCAGTTACTTGTAAAAACAAATTTTTACATGAGGATTTGTAAAATTAAGAATGAACTTTTTCAACTGTTAAAATTTTATTATTAAGAGTAAAGACGTTTCATTGAACTTCAAATATTATATATTTTAAGTAAAACATCATTATTTTCAAAAAAGAGTTGTACCTGTAAGAAAAATTGTATTACTATTCACTTTTACTCAAAAATTATATTGAATTTTCACAAAAAAATCTTGAATTTTAATCCTCAAAGAAAAATATATAAATTGTTTTAAAAAAAATCTTACCAAACATTCCAGAAGACGAGCTGGACGAGAAACAATAACCAATAATCGTTTAATTAATTTTTTCAAATACTGTGCTGATTGTGGAGATTTCTCTTGACACTAATAAATAAGAATAAATTTAAATGAAGTCTAAGATATGTTAGGCATTACCTTATTATATAAACATCTATATATTTAAAAACATCATGGGCACTGAAATAAATTCATATAAATCAACTTAAAAATAAAAATTTTTTCATCTAAAAATACAGTTTAGAAATCCTGAGGATGAAATACATAAACTTTCTATTCTTAACATATGGTTTCCAAAACATGTAATGTTTTTTTTTTTTTTTAAATTCAAACTTATCTAGTTCTAAATAGATTTCTGTGTGATTTACAGCATTTTACTGTATTCAGACAATGAATATCTTTACTTAATATTTTTTATTACTTTAATTTGTAATATTTTTGAATTGTAATCAAATTTATATGTATTATTACAACATTTACTAATGATACTTTAAAAATTAAACAAATAACTGACAGCCAGATGGCCAAGAAAGTAAAGTTTGGCATAGAATTCTACCAAATAAGCTGAGCTGAGCTACAGCTCATAATTTTGATGGTCAGCTCAGCTCTCAGCTAGAGTCCAGAATCACAAATTGACAGCTTGGTTCAACTTTCATCCAAAATTCAGTTTTTTTTTTTTTTTTTTTTGTAATTCAAGATAGACTCTGTCCTGTCCACTTTGAGTTATTGGGACTCTACTGAACATATTTTGCTAGAAATGACTGTCATTACTTGCACCATTTTAAAATATTACCCTTTATTACTTTTAAAAAATCTCGTAACCTAAGAATTGTCAATAAGTTAGTTCAATTGCTTAATGCTTGATTAGTTTTTATTTGATTGCTCTCATTTTAATAACAGATAAATTAAAAACATATCCAATATACTGTATCCATTCTTATTACAGATGCAATCTAATATCAAAAATGGGCTTTACTGCAAACATAGCTCAGCTCAGCTCAGCTCCTAGATCTGATCCAAATTCACAGCTTACATTTGTAAATGGCTAAGCTAAGCTATGATGAACTCTAGTGTGGCCATCTGGGTTAAGAACTTTACAAATTTTTCATAGGTATTGTGGACATGTCAGATCCCATCCACATTACACAGTCATCCTTATTCTGAGCCTGGCCAAACTCATTATGGGCCATGCAGACCCTGTTAATGCCAATAGTGCAAACAGTTATATAAAAAAAATGTTTCACCTAATCATTTTCAAAATTATCAATTCATACTTTTTTTATATTTGTTTTATATTTACCTCAGTCAATAATTTTTCTAAATTTTCAGACATTTCGTAGAAATAATGAGAAGTAATCAATTGCTCCTTGGATTTTTCTAAACAATCGCTTGCCATAGTTACAATTTGATGATGTGCAAATCTTCCAACAGCATCGGATGAAAGTGATGATGGAAGTTCTTTATTATCTCCAATAAAATGATCTAATCTTTCTTCCATCTGCTGTGTAGCCTTCAAATTCATATTTATAAAACATACACAAACAAATTATTTAAAATCAATTACTACATAATTAAAGTTTAAAGAAAAATGTCAATTTCAATATATATATTAATATTTTATTCAATGAAATTGAAATTAAATACAAAATTATTTTTATATTTTGATATTAGTGATGCTTCTATGATCATTAAAAAATAAATTTGATCAAATAGAAAATTATATTGATACCGAGTACAATTAACTTACCTTATTTTCAGTTTTTATTTATAAAAATTTTATTTAAACTTGTAACATTTGTAAATATCTTAAGGAATAAATATTTTAACTGTAGTTATTAAAACTGGCATAAATATGTAGAGACAGTTGTAAAAAAGCAATTTGAAGATTATTAATAAATTATCTTGATATAACTCTGCATACATGTTTTTCAATTTTTGTCAAACTATTTTCTATAAGATTAATATCAATCATAACTTCGAATATTAACATTCATAGTATTTGAATTATCAATGAAAATATTTGTAACTATACTGAAATGTTTGTAAGTTTTTTGATATTTTATTGCCTTTTTTTTTTTGTTATGTTTGATGAATTCAAAGATATTTCATACAAAAATACATGTATATAGATGAATGCAATTCTTATTTTTTGTATTGAAAAACTCAGTTTAAAAAATTATACTGATGATTATTTAAAGTAAATGATAAGTTTTTACAAATATTTAATTTGAATAAAACTAAAGGCCAAACAATCACCAGATTACATTGGGCTACTTTTCCATGATTATATTTAATTAATTAATTATTAAATAATTTGTCACTAGAGAAGGTATTAGGTGCCATCTCTTAATATGAGGTTTGTTTATGTATGAATTAAACTATAATCTAGTATAGTATTTTTCACTATATTTTGAAATGGTTTTAATATGTTAACTCCAAAAATGCATTTGTTTATAAATTTATAGTAATGCAATGTTTTTATCTATTATTTTAAATTTCTAACCTTAGGAAATCTTTCTTTATAAATACTGTTCATCATAATTATTTCATTATCCATTCCAGGTGAACGCATTGGACTGCTAAAAAAAATTAATTTATTACCTTTATATAATAAAATTTTCCTAAATAAATAAATTACTTATTTTTAATTTAATGAATTATCTCTACATATAAATAAACTATTGCTAAATTTTTAATAGAAAACATATCTAAAAGCAAAGTCATTTTTAGACTGGAATTAGACCAAATTTCGTAATTCTAGTTAAAAAATAATGTGGCTTTTAATTACATTTAAATTATTTCTAATTAATATGACTAAAAATTGTTAAAATTTTTAAAATATAAATTCATTTAAAAGGCATTTTACTATTAAGATAAATTGTAATTAAATGTGTCTACTTTCAATTTTAAATATTTTTTAATTGCATTATTTGAATAGGTTAAAAATATGTTTAATTAAATATAAACATTGTCTAGTTATCAAATAAAAAATTTAAATGCTTATTCATATATTTATAAACGTGTGTGTACGCACACGCACCATATTTTTGTGTATATAACCTGTGGTTGTGTGTGTTTAAGAAACAATTTGAAAAGGAGCATGGGTTATGCAATGGGACAGGTTTTATGATGATTTTAAATTGCATCTATGGAGCAATGGCACAGGCAGTATAGTCAAATGGGTCACAAAAGTCTTATTTTTGTTATAGTAATTTTCTGCAGGTTATACGTCATTTCAGATTATACACCGCCACGAGTTTTATGTGCAAAAATATGGTACATTTCTTTATGACAATATTTTCCATAAAATTTAACAAAATTATGTAAATATAATAAATACATAGACTCAATGCTTATTTTCAAAACAAAATCATTAACTTCTCCAAACTGTGATAGAGAATAATGCTTTTAATGGAGTACCAAAAACAGCAAATTAACACACATTTAACAAAAGCAAACATTTTAATGTTTATCTTTAGAAACTCGACTAAAGAAAATTATCTTGCTTTCATTACAACAGAATATTTTATCCATTGAGTTTCTAGAAAATTCAATTTTGTTAATTTTCATATTCCATTAAAAGCATTTTTCTTTATTTATCAATGATTTTTATTTTTTGGTTAATAAAATATTATTCAAAACTATATAACACTGTTGTCTATATTATTGAAAGGTTTAATCATTTACAAAAAAAAACTTGAAACATGTTCAAAATAAACATATCATTGATTGTCTGCGTAGGTGTTTATGGGAGATGTGCATGTTCTCATACATATCTAGATGCACTTATGTCCACTCAAATTATACAAAATGTCATTCTAATTAGAATTATCAAATTGCTAATAGTTTATAACTGATTTATGAAATTTCAAAGTACAAATAAATAAAAACCAATCATTTATATAAAAAAGAGGAAAAAATTAATTTAAAATATCTTACAATGTTCTTTTGAAACCTAGCATAAAATTGCTATTGAGAAAATACCATACAGGAACACTCCTCTTGGTGGAAAAAATGGATTTTTATTTTCTAAAATTTACAATGGATATGCAATAAAAACTGGTCAAAAAAGGTTTTTAACTAGTTTTTATTGGTTTTAAAGTTTTTATATTTTTACTACATTTAATGGTCAATTTTATCTACGTTTTAACCAAAATATTTTTATTTTTACACTATTACTTGTTCTACTCCATGTTTTTAACAATTACTTATTCCAGTAGTCACTATAATTATATTTTTAATTTTACCATTATACATAAAGGACTGAAGAAAGGCATATGGCCCAAAATGCATATCCATTGTAAATTATAGAAAATAAAAATCCACTTTTTCCATCAAGAGGAGTGTTCCTGTATGGTATGTTCTCAATAGCAATTTTATACTAAGTTCCAAGAAACATATAATAAAAAAAATTATAATACATAATAATATATATNATCCTTCACAATCACAGGAACACAATTTAATGTTAGTGAACTCAACCTTTCTTTAAATGTTCTTCTCAATCAACACACACACACAGAAAACATCAATTCTGCTAATGTCAAATTGTGTTCCTGTATATGTAAAGGAAATTTACAAGACTTCAAATTTTTATTTGTATTTGGTCTTCAATTTTAAATAATTTTTATTAATATAAATTTTGTTAATAATATTTAAATTTAACATATAATCTTACTCATTTATCTTTATGTAACTGTAAAATCAATATATTACTTCTTAGTAATTTTGATGGGCACTTGCAAAATTAGTAAGCAGTAATATATATGATTTTACAGTTATATAAAGATAATAATTAGATGTGTGGATTATTCATTTATTATTATTATGTATTTTTCCAGTAATCAACAAATTTTTAATTTCACTTTTTAATTATTTCCTCTAAAATTCTCATTAATTTATTCAGGAAGAAAAAAAAATTAAAAAAATATGACTAATTTGAATTGCTGTATTTATAATATAATCATTTCCGTTGAATGCTAATTAAATAAATAAAAGTAAATTTTTCCTTTCTTGAAAAATATTTTTCTTTAACTTACACAGTAAACCCTCAATTGCAATTTTGTGACGAGTCACATTATAACAACCAACAGAGATGGTTTGGGTTATCTGTAGTCTAACTATCTACTACCTTTAATTGAAATTACATAATATTTATAAATACTAGCTGTACCTGGCCATGTGTTGCTGTGGCTCAAAATGTATCTATTATAAATGTATAACACTCCTCGCAGGAGGAAATTTTGAAAAATCCCTTTTTAGTGTACATTCTCTTGATGTACCATATTAAAACGCAATCAAAAATGCAAAAAACCGCATCTAAAATAGTAACATAGAAGCCAAGTTCTTCACGATAAGCCTTAATTTTGTCTCTCTCCCCCACGGGGAAAATTTCGACATCTATATAATATAAAAACACGTGCATATTTGAATGCAACATTGTGTCAAAATTTCAAAGCAATCGGTAAAGAACTTTCAGAGATTTAAGTTTTTGAACAAACGAGCGTTTACATTTTTATTTATATAGATAATTCATTAGCTAAGTTATAGCCTGATAATTAATTCAGCTGTATTATTTGTATACATTTTCTGGAAATTAGTATTAAAGTAAAAGCTAAAATGTTATGCTATAGTAATATTATTCTTTTTATCAAACAAGTATTTAGATAACCAGAATTTTAGATAACATCAACTTTCAAACAATGTCAAAAGGAAAAACTTTAAAAAAATCCTACAAGTGCAATTAATAATGGACCTTCTTACATCAATGAGTGAATTGTTATATTTTGCACAGTTTCACTTTATAGCTTATATTAATATTAAAGAAACTGTTAAATCTAAAAACATTGAAATTGAAAAAGTCAAAACTATATTTTTAGCATCCTTTTTTCATTAGATAATTGCAATAATGACACACGATATCTTGTATAGAATTTAACAGTAGATTTACATTACCTACTTTTCTAGTATAATGACATATCTTTATGATCTCTATATCTAAAGTATTAGCTATCTGAACACATTATAATAGGGCATTTAAATTAACATTTCCATTGTAAAAAACATTCTATAACTTTTTTGTTGAAATCAATATAAAACTTTAACTTGAATAACTTTCATTCATGCTTTTAATATTAGCAACGTAGAAATTTTCAATACTTTAAAAATGGAAATTGTACTAGTTCACTTTTTACTAAATGCAAAATCATTTCATCATTGAAAATTAATCTTTCTGCAGACAGACTTTCTATATGCTCTTTTGTGTTTAAGCAAAAAATCAAAATGAAGTAATTAAATTTCTTGTGTAGGTATGCTAAACTGTCATCTTTCAAATCTAATGTATTCGTTGTCACTGTGAGCTAAATTTTGTAGAACTGCAATAAAATATATTCAAATTTTTTGTAGTCGCATTTGAAATACGAGAATACTCTATATCTTACAAATTAGATGAAACACTTGAAACAATATAAATCAGCTTTTAATTTTTTTATTTTTGCTGAATATTAAAGTACAAATATTTTCAAATAGTCTTTTACAATCATGTTAGGACCAGAACAAAAAGAAAAGATAACATTCTAGAACATACACAAAATGTAAAATTTATAAACACAATCTTCTAGATTCAAATAGGGATTTAAATTATGTATGCATGCTTAAACATTTTTCTCCGTATAATTTTTAATGTAACATGTTTTATTGGTTATTTTAAAATTTGTTCCTTTTCTTCTTTTAATTGTAATTTTTTAAACTTTGTGTATAGTTTCTTTTAATTTAAATCTCACCTACACTCTAGAATGTTATCTTTCCTTTTTGTTCTAATCTTAAAGTGATTGTTTAAGACAGTTAAAAATGTTTGATCTTTAACATCCAGCAAAATCAAAAATTTTAATTATTATCATCCAAAATCAAACTATTTTTGAAATTATTTAAAATTTATGTTTTTTTTCCACATCATCTGAAACCAGAAAAAGATATCAGAAACAGAACTGTTGAAAAAAAAACCATCTCCATTCCTGTTGTATATCCACTACATTTTCTTAGAAATTGAGCACAGAATTTCTCAGCAAACTCTCATGGCCAATAACAGAAATAACAACAAGCAAAAATGAATGACAACATTGGTATTGCTACATATCTTGTCAATATGAAATTTATCACTTATCAAGGAAAGTTGAAAATAAGTTGTAAACAACTGTGATGCACTTTTACCAAAAGTGACTGTACCTCACAGCCTGGTTCGAACATGTTTGAAAGTTAAAAAAAAATTAGAATGCAGTAATATTTGATCGATAGCATGGTTTTTCATATTCAATCCTGAAGAAAGTCAACAAATTGTGGCTGAAAACATTTGAACAGTAAATATTGTTTATTTGTTTGCTGGAAATTTGTGTTAGGTGCTATTCTGTTAAATTGTAAACAAATTCTTTTATACTCTTCTACTCTTTAATTTGAAAACTAAGCTGCAGAATAATGTTGCCAGCAATTAGAAAAATACTGGTAATTTATTAGACCAAAATAATTCCTGTTAAGTCCTCCATTTTTTTTTTAATATCTAAATCAAAACAAAAGTAAAAAAGTATGGTTTCACTTACTCATATTTATAAATTATTTTTTATCTTGCTAGATTAAATCTAAATAACAATAAGCAATCATTTTACTTTAGATTCCATGATTATATTTAATATTTTTAACATTTATCAAATAGAGATTTAATCTGAAAAAATATAAAATATTTTCTTCCAAGAGCTTTCAAAAATATTATAGATATTCAATAGTTTTTAAATTAAATTTAATTGTTAATTATTTATTTAATAATAAATATAAGTAAGAAAAATAAGAGTTTATAATAACAACAACTTTTTGCCTTGATTTATGTCTGAAGTTGGATTCATAATCTGAAACTGTTAATAATAAAATAGAGTATATTGCTTTTAAATAAAAATTAAAATTAAACAAATTTACAAACAAATCAAATAACCAAATAAATTGTATTTTTCAAACTGTTTTTGTGCTAGGAATTTGACAATGTAATTTGTTTCAGTACATGACATCTAGCACAGTTTGGCTGTTTGATTTGATTAAAATTAAAAAATATTTAAAATTTTCTTTAAGAATACAAAAGTATTTCTCACCTGACCAACAAAATCTGTATAAAACATGTCATGACACATAATTGCCATCCAACTAAAAAGTGATACTACAAATAAATGGAAAAGACGGCGTGGCATATATATAAATCCATGCAACCTTAGCCACGGGGATAAAATCCTATTTAGAGGAGCACTCAAACACCTTAATATTGATGATATTGGAATTTTTAGTGCACTTATTGTCCTGTGGCTAAATCTCTTCAATGATAAAAGGCACAAAGAAAATGTACACTTGCTTTTTTGAAAAGTCTCTACAGTCATATTCTTTGCATATAATTTCATTCCATTACAATGTGCTAGCTTTTTAAAAGGCACATGTGTACCATTGAGAAAAGTTTCAGTTTTCTTATTACTATTAATTCCATTTGCAGTAACTGTGTTTTTATTTTGACAATGTGAAATTTTATTTCCATTGCTTAAGTGAACTTTATCATAGCCATTAATAACAATTTGTATTTCTTCTTTAATTGGATGGTAAACAGTCTCTTGAGCAAGGAATAAATTAACAACTAGAAAAATAACAAAAAGTGCTGCTAAAGATACAAAAACTACTTTCTCTTGACTTCCTAAGAGTTGTCCTAAATTTGTAGATCCCCAATTTAATGATGATATAAAATATCCTATACATCCTCCAAGTGAAAGCATACAAGAATAAACAGTGAAACCTAATTCTTGATCACGTGATGATATAAGCATATCTGAGATCAAGGCTTTGCATGGATTTTGTAATGCTTGGCTAGTAAAATCAAGAAGNTTAATAAGAATTTATTTTTTTAGTCTTTGTTATTTAGTTTTCAATATTTAAAGAACTAGAACAAAATGAATACAAACTTATATATAACAAACACAAATACTAAAAGCAAGCAAAACTCAATGAAACAACAATTTACAAATATTTTCGTTAATTTTTCCATCGGTAAAAAATTTTCATAACGTACGTAAAATATTAATATTTGCTTAATACAATACAATATTTATTAAAAATTATACTTTACATACAATGTTTCAAAGAATTTGCTTTTTTTTTTAATTTACAGAGCATAAAACACACAGCAAAATAAAGATTACTACGCCAAGCAAAGAGCAAGAAAGCAGGATGAGAAGTATTTCTTACTCTAATGGAGCAAGACACAGCCAGGCCAGGCTAATAGTGAAGGCACAGGGAAAGAAAGCAGGAAATAAATCATTTTTTGCCTCTCTTATATCCAATTCTATCAATATGTAAGAATAAAAATCTGTACAATAATAATTTGGTTTCTAGATTGTTAAATTGGTAATTTAAATTAACTACAAAGATCAAAAATCATCAAAAATTATTATTTAGAATGTTATTTAGAAAATATAAGCAGTAATTCATAATAGAATTTGTTCCAAAAATTAATTGTTATTAATGAAGCCATATAAATATATTTTTAATATATAACAGATTTTATGTAATAAGAAAATAATTTAAACCTGTTGATATCTGTATATATGCATATTTGTGTACTTGATAAATTCATATGGACTTAAATTCTATCAGATTCACATTGATAATCACTGTAATTTCAAGCTAGAAAAATAATTACATTTAGTTTATATAATATGGTCCCAAAATTCCGAAATCTATTAGTTTTTTTCATTAATTTAAAATATGATCTGTATAAAATGTTAACCATAAAATACAATTAAAACTATTATAATTTCACAGGAAAACTAATCTGAAACTTAGTCATCATATATTTAATTTATTTATATCATAAAAGTAACAATACCATTACAAATCAATATAAATAAATAAATCTACATATATCTCAAACAATAATAATATAAAACTGCTGCTAGAAAAAAAAATTTTGAACCAAACAGCAAATATAAGAATATGTGATAAATTTCCTTTCATCCACAATGAACTTGTAATCAAAATTTTATTACAGTTATTTGTTATTTATTAAAAAAAATCCAAATATAGAGTTTATGAATTATATACTTACAAATACAAATGTTATAAATTTCATATTTAACTATATATACATATAATTTTTCTTTTCAAATTGTTTCTTGCGGCATAATTAATGAAACTGTAATTTTATAATTTGAAACTACTAAATTAACTTACTGGTACGTTCTTTTATTTAAATCAAAGATGTTTTCAATACTTTTATTTCATCATCACTTCCAATACATAAAAATTTTAGAATGCTTTTTGTGAGTTAAAGTGTTTAATAAAGAAATTTAATATTTTAATATAAAATAAACATATGAATATAAAATGTAATCTTAAACAAAAATAAAACAACATGCATTTAAGGTTAATGCTTCTTAAACTTTGGTGGTCAGACATTCATCAACTAATGACCAGAGTCACCAAACTATTTAATTTCTTCCTCATTTCAGAAAATTATTTTTTCACAAAAACTAAATGAGTAATTTTTAATATTTTCATTATAGAGTGGTACCTAATACTTCAAATAACTAACTTCCAACATTCCAGAGTTTGAATGTTGCTTTTATGTTCAAACTCGGTGAAAAAAATGCACTTGCTGAGTAAATGCCATCTCTTGCTCTTGCTGTGAAAGCATCTCTTATATTATGCTCGTGTGTTTTCAGCACTTTTTTTAACTCTATTTTTGATATGTTTGATTATATATATATATATAACCAATACCCATTAACCATGGCATTCAAGAAGTGTGGAAGCAATGAAGCCTAAGAAGGTTGTAGTATTGACAACTGAGGTAAAAAAGGAACTTACTGCAAAGCATGAAAGCTGTACATGTGTGAACAATTAGGTGGGCATGTTTAGGATGCCAAATTCAACAGTGTACACCATTCTTAAAAACATGGAAGCAATAAAGCCAAGCAGCTGCATAGTGATGTTAAAAAATGGGACATTATCACTCCTCACTTAAGGTACAGTAAATGCAATTTTCCTTTTATTACACAGTATTTACTGTATTTTACGGACTATAAAATGCACCTTAATTTTTAAGCATTTTTTTAAAAAAAATAACATTTTTACCGTTTTTACCACCTAAATTCAATCCTTTTATACGGATTGAAGCAAACGCTGATCCACCAATCAACACTTAGTAGCGCTATCGGACGTCCACTGATCGTATGATGGTCGCACGATGATTGCTGGCCAATCCGCGGTCGTGGATTCGGAACCACCGGCCGTCTTGTGATCTGAGTTTCTATGGCGACAACTGTTGCTCGTTTGAAAAGAGAAAAAGTGCAGGAATTGTATGTCCAGATAATTCTATCCTGACACCCCGCAACTCGTGTTCGTTGCATCGGTGTAATACTGCTGGCAGTTGAATTCAATGTTGCCAGATAGAGATGGGTTTCCCACGGCATCAAAGATATGGCCATTTTTAAGATGCGGGAATTTTAAATCAAACACGGGACATTTTTATATTAATTTCGAGTATAAGACACACCTGAATTTTGGAGGCAATTTTTCGAAGAAAAAAGTGCGTCTTATAGTCCATAAAATACGGTACATATTTTATTGTTTTCACATTTTAATTTATTATTTAGGGCATTTAATTATGTTATTTTTTACCTTAAGTGTATTTACTATTTAAGTTTATCAAAGTGGGTATTGTTTAGGGACTAGGATTAGATTAATTCACTTTCCAATTAGTTGTAATGGGAAAAACCGATTCAGACTTCAAATAATTCAGAAATCAAATGACCTTCTGAAACAAATTAAATTCAAAATATGAGGCATCACTGTACTAGGTAATTCTAAAACAATTTTACTTGCAAATTAATTTTGTTTTTATTAATTTGCATACTGCTCCTCTTTCATTTTGCTATTAATGCAAATTGGATTTAAAATGCACTTTTGTTAATTTTTAAATAAAATTTTGTTCTATTTGAAATTCCTACTATAAATTTCTTTAAAAAATTTAGCCAGTCTAGAAAACTTTATAGTATTAGCAAGTTGCCGATATAGCATAATATAAAAGATTGTTTTGAAAACTCCAACTTTAAATTTTCCATTGTTATTAAATTAACTTTTTTGATTTAATTAATTTATTTTGATAAAAGTTAATTACATAAATTAATAAAACTCTATTTACATACTTTTTTTCAATATCCAAATTTAACAAATTTAGACACTATAATTTTAAAGCAATATTTCTAATAAAAAATAAGAAAATGTTTGTTCTAATTACATTTTAACTATTTAAACATATTAAATGTAATCCCAAATAAGCCAGTGAGCATTAAACAATTTATGAACATAGCTACACAGTATGCAAACAGTATGTGTGTTCAAGCACTAGTGTAAAGGTCTAATGTTCAAACTTACACTTATGACTTGGTGTTTTGCAACAAATGTGCAAAGGCTCTCTTGCTCTGCAATAGCTTTCCCTAATTGGTTCATAAATACTATTTGTGTTATTTAAAATAAAAGAAATGAGTTTTTGATGGTAAAGTGAAATCTTTTTAATGTCAGTTTCAGCACTATTTAACAATTTTAAAGCAAAATTTAAATGCAAAATGTTTACACAGACATCAGTCTTAATCTTTATATTTTTATGTATAAAATTTATTAATTTATGCTACAGGAAAAAAAAAACTCTGAAACTAACAAGGCGTATTACACCTATGTCTCCACCAATTTTGGTGAATTTTGACACAAAGATAGTGTTTGAAATGATAATGTAATTCTCCAAACATTTCATTTAATGGGCCATAACGAGCAAGTTATTGAGGTTCAAAAAAAGGTATCCATCCACATAGTCTGATGCTATTGGCTAGTTTGTATAGGCTCCTCTCTATCACAGACAACCTTTTTGCTATATAAGTTTCATGACTTTAAATTTTTTTTATTCTTTTGAGTGACGAATATTTACAAATAAATATGTCTGATACATTTTCCTGCTCAATAGTTTATTAAGAAGCCTGTTTTGATGACAATACTTTTGAATAGGATTAGTAATTTGTGTATTTATTCAAGCAAAACCATGAACTCTTGAAATTCTCGTATTTATATTTCAAATAAACAGTGCTCAGGACCTGATTTTGGTCCCCTTACATTGTGAGCTCTGAAGCATCGCTTAACTGTGCTTGATATTAGCTATGTTACTGATTACAAGTAAATAATCAAAAAAATATCTTAGTTTATTTATTTCAACTCTCAATTCTCCTAATTATTTTTCTGTAAAAACATTAAATAAAAAATTAATTATTTTTAAAAGGAAGAATATATAATTTTTGGAACAATTTCATGAATAAAAAGTTGATAATGTTTAATTTTTAAGTAATTTTGATGAAATCATATTATTAATTGATAAATATTTTTTATTTTTATTTCATTTGTAAAATTCTTTTAATTAATATAATTTTGTTTTACTTCCAAATCATCAAAATTTTTTTCCAGAAGATTAGTAACTTTTTAAATAATTATTAAATAAAACATAAATCTTGAAATTTTATATACATATGAAATTACAAAAACAATAATTTCAAAATTATTTTCACAAAACAGTTAATCATTGTAAAATTAAATTAAATGTAAAAATTCAACACAACAATTTTAAAAATAATCAAACCTCAAACTTCTGGAACGAGGACGAATCATTGGAGATCGTCTTCCTTCATCTTCAAGACCAGGGTTGCTTTCATTACTACTAAAATGTCTAGTATGTTTTGCATCGTCTGGAGTTGATTGATTTGGAAATAAGTGTAATTTCTCTTGAGATGAACACTGTGACTATAATAAAGATTAATATATAAACAAAGTAAATAAACTTTCAATTCAAATTCTTGTATTCTTCAAAACATACAGAAACATTTGAACTTCCTGGCGTGTTTGTTCCATATCCTGATGATGGGAGAGATGCCACGGACCATCTTCTTCCATCAGCCCTACAACACAAATTATATTGTAAATTAAATTGCCTAATTTAAAAAGTAGTAAATACACTAATAACAGTAATTTGAATTCAATACAATCAACACAAAAAACAGGAACAAAAGTAATTATAGTNCAGACCCTAAACAGTCATTTCAATAAACTTAAACAGCAAATACACATAATTTAAGATAAAAAAATAACACAATTAAATACCCTAATAATAAACTAAAACATGAAAATAATAAATGTAATACATAAATAATGTATAATAAAATGAAAATTGCATTTACAGATCACACACCATCAACTTCAGCATCTTAAACATTGCTACCAGATCCACAACACATGTACCATTTTCACGCCTCAGCCTATTGTGAAGTTCCTTTCATCTCAATTGTCAATATTACAACCTTCCTATTAGACTTCATTCCTTCCACAATCTTCTCAGATGCCATGATTAAAAAGTAAACGCTATTGGGTTCAACAGACAGATTTTGCTTATTTTTAACTGTTGTAAAGTTTAACATATTATTGCTAATGTGATTGTATTCTTTGTTTAGAAATTTATTTAAAAATTTTTACTTCACATTTTGTTTCAATAAAATCAAGTTGAAATATATTCTTATAAAAAAAAGCAACCCATCAGGCATATTCTTCTTAATGAGTTTTGGAAAGGATATTTAATAATGTCATACAAATGGTAAATAAAAATTTGCAATGTGTTTGGAAAAGATGTTCCTAAACATTGAACATGTCAAATGTTTAAAAAGTCCCATTCAGGAAATTTTAAACTAAGAGACACAAAACATACAGGATACCCAAAAACTGTGAATGAAGAAATTGCTAAGAATTCACAGATAAAACAGAATGTATATAACAAACATGTCAAAAATAAAACAAAAAGTACTGAAAATATAAGAGTGTAATGTAAGAGTGAGAGAGAATTTGGAATCACAACAGATCGCATTTATGCTTCAAGCACATTTTTTCACTGTTTGCACAATTCAAACTTTGAAGCATCACTTGAACTCCAAAGCAAATTTTTGTCAGATTCAGCATTCAAACTCTGAAGCATTCCAAGCATGAGGTGAGGTACCACTATACTTAAAAAATATATTTCTTATTTTATTCACAGTGTTTTTGCCTTTCCTTTGCACTTTGCTTGCCTTAGGCAGCAATTTTTGGCATGTTGGCTCTGACATTTAGCTATTGTAGTACAGACTTCTCTTATTACAGGCTTGTTTGAAATTAATTCTTTTAAGATTGGTCACACTTCCAAAGTTGTAAAATATAGATATCTTCTAGTAAACATTTCACAAAGGTCAGCAGCAGGTGAATTATTATATCTTTTTCTTTAATCAGTCAAGAAATTCTACATAAACATGGGCATTGAGTTAGAGCTGGAAGATGCAGAAATATTTTCAAAGAACTACATGTGGCTCCATAGCCATAGATTATCGTCCATTTTATATGAAAAAGTTTATAACATTTAAAAGTTCATGTTTGTATGAAGTATTTCACTTCATAATAAATTAATAAACTAACATTCATCAGAGTTTATTCAAAATATCTTAAATCTCAATACTTTCAAAAATCACTATCTAATATCAATAGCTCTTGATTTAGCCATTTATGTTAAAATTATCAATGTTCCTCTTATGGTCTTATTCTGTCATGAGCAACCAACAGCCCCTGGCCATATGCAGCACTCAAGGTCCTAATATGCAGCCTATGGCATCTTGACAACAATTTTATTTTCCTGTTTTCTCCCGCATCATTATGCAACCCTATTAAGCTGATATTCATGATGAAGAACATTCAAGCTAAATTGGATTAGCAAAAAGATGAAAGGGAGAGAGAGTGTAAAAGTGGTGTAAGTAACAAAAATTTTTTTAATTAAAAATACAAAAAAGTATTACTGTAATTTAAAAATAAAATGATAATAAATGTCAGTAATTGACAAAGGAACATATCCATTTATTTATTTAATTTTATANTATATGAAATTTTAAGGCTGTGATTAAGAATCAAATATTTTATTGGAGATTTTGAACAAAATTCATTTGATAATTTTTAAAAGCAAACATAGAAAAAAAATGTTAAATTTTATCATTAATATATTCGGGTTATACTTATGAGTTTTCCCACTCTGAGTAAGGTAACAGGGATTTGCATGGATGCAATGAAGATATGTCACACTTTGAATGCTTATAGCTTAAAAACTATTAATAGTAGTGTAATACATAATACATCATTAGACAGCTTATAAAGTCCCATTTATATCAAAACCCTCCACTTTTAACCCATCACAATAATTGTGTTAGAAAGTTAAACTAAATTTCATATGATTTTGTTTTGTTGCAGACAATTTTAAGGTTTAAAACTAGTGAATAAATGATAATAGCAATTATGTCAGCCCTACATTCTTTATCTTTGCTCATCACTGCTAAAACTTAATTTATATCTAAAATTCTTGATTTTTTTCCATTTTTTAACTAGTCTAGAATTTCTGCTGTTTATTTCATTTCTGACTTTTTAATTTATTCATCTTTCTGTCTAATTATACTGATGAAATATTGGGCATCTATTTTTTTCCAATTTTGATTAGTTAATAGTCTTTTTATATTGGTTATTATTTAATAATAAGGAATGTAAATACTACTACATAGCACGTACTGATGGGTATAATTGTATCCCAATTTTCTGAACTACAATTAAATTATCTTTTAATGTAATAATTAGAAGTTTATTTCTAATGGTAATGAATATAAATTTTTTATTAAATTATATCATTAGCTAAAATTTAATGTTTTTTTCTTCTTTATAATTTTTGAATAAATTAAATATATTTCATTTCTTATGTATATGTAAAACAAACCAACATTTTCTATCTAAATTATTCAGTTATAAGCAAAATGTCATTTTCCTATTTCTCTTTGAAGACACTTTTGTTAATATAATAATACAGAACTTTTAATTATAAGAAAAATTTATTTATTCTCTTTCCAGCCATATTTAGCAATAATATATAGTAGTATGGAAAGCTAACAATAAGTTGTAATAAGTAGTTGACAGTTCAGTGACAATTCTTTTTAGGAGATATAACCAAAAAACCAACTCCACTGTACTTAATTCTACAGAAAAAATTTTGCAACTATTGTTTCAACTAACATAGAAATTAATATATAGATTAAAGTATCATACAGAATAATTACATTTAATTTTTGTAAAGATAAATCATGAAAAAATTTATTACACCAATACATTATAACACCGTAAACAATATTAATACATTGATATCGTTTTCCAAAAAACATAAAACTCAATGATCAAATTAAACAAAATATATATTTGCTATATTATACATAAAACATTATTAATAAATTTAAATTATTTTATACATAGCTTATATATTCTGTTACTGCATGTATTTTTTTAAAATTTGTTCAAAAATGTCTAAAACTTTTAATGTTTATTGTAAATATTGAGAGCTAATTTAAAGTTTATTTTTTAAAAATCTTACTTTTCTTGCATCAATTTTTTCATTTATAACAATTTATATGCAATAAATAATCTTAAATTTAAGATGAAAAGATAAAAAATTCTCACTATTTACAAAATACAAATTTGTAGACATGTAAACAATACATTATGTAGAGGAGTAACTATTTATATAATGAATATGGAACTTCAGCAGTGAATATGAAGCTTCTAGAAGCTTCATATTCACTGCTGAAGTTCCACAAAACTGCTATGAATATAGAAAGTAAAAGTGCGCTTGAAAAAATAAGATTAGGAATCAAATATATGAGTAGAAAATAAAAAAATGCTTTTAACCAAGAAATTTTACCACCACATTTCTAATTTCTTTTTTCTTAATGTATCTTATGGGAGATTAATGTATTGTAAAAATAAAAGCATAAGTTGCTACCAAATTTCAATTCTGTAAACAATCTAGCATTTTAATTTTGTCTTCAAGGAACATCACTATCTTTGGCCTTTTGATATTTTGCCACTAGAGTTATTATATTCATATGGCATTGTTTATTTGTAAAAATAAGAAAAACTAATTAAACTTCTTTTATTATAAAACGTTGATACCAATAATACATAGAATTATAAAAAAAAAAATGTTTCCTGTTTGTATAAGCGCGTATGCTAAGATAATGTGAGAAATTTTGATAAAGTATCTACTGGTTCAGTTCAATGATCTATGACATGTATTACAGTAAAATATGTTTAAGATAAAAGCAGTGAAATTATTTGTTTTGTTATTTTTGTTTCTTCTATAAGCAAATTTTATCTTTGTGAATATTAAAAATGGTTGCAAGTACCAAAATCATAAATTTGCAAAAATAAATGTGTAAATATGGAACTTCTACTCCATACGACTTCATATTTAGCCAAAAACTATACCATCATTTGTATGGTTTTAAAGAAAGAAATAAGCATACAAATTAACTTACACAATTGAAAATCACTATTTAACCAAAACATTGGTTTAAGTACTTTAATTAAACTTACTTTATCAAAAATGTTTATAAAATTTATTTAAATTACGATACTAAGATTTAATGATTATAATGTAGTATCCTAATAACATGATATTTGATCACATATTTACCTTTTTACTGATGCAAAAGCAAAGTGCTGACTTGGAGACATGTTACGTGGACTTTCTAAAGGACTCCCTATGCATTAAAAATGATAAATTTTATTATTTTAAATTATTATTTTTTCCTTCTATAGATATTACTTTATTTCATAACAATTTATTTGCAATTTTAAACTCTATTACTAAAGTAAATAATTCAGATTATTTGTAAAACAAAATCTAAAAATGAAACATGATTTCATATACTATTAGTCCTTAACTTTTGATTACCTACATTAAGTTCTATAACACAAATTCCCATCATGTGTCTGATACTGATTTTATTTTATCAAAAACTAATGTAATTTAAAGCAATGTGTCATTGTGACTTTATGAATGCTGTAAATGTCATAGAATTTTTTCCTCTTAGTAGTTTCCAATACTAAAAAACATCCTTGGTTTTTTCACTGTGCATGGTTTGAAAAATTTGGTACTCTGGTGCTCAAATACTACCAGAAAATTTTAATTTGATATCAAAGAATAACATGTGGTAGCCAACAAACTACTACAAGTATCGGTCCAAAACTCCCTTCTCCCCAATTAGTCCATTAAGACGAGGGTCTACCGTATCAATACATTTGGGTATTTTGCACTTTGACTATTTTCAATGTATTTTTTTTCCCTTCTTTTATTAATGAAACAAAGTATAATTTAGTAAACTCTCTGAAACTCAAGAAGTCGACAAATTTTTTAACTTAAAAACTTAAAATTACTTTTACAATTAATATTAAATTCCATTATCAGTTGAAGATGAAATAAATCTTGTTTAAATTTTGAAGTAAAGAGTCATTTTGATAGCATAATTTATATTCTGTTAGTTAAAAACAATTTAGGATAAAATAAGTAATAAAATAAATTTTTATTAAGAATAAGGACCAGTCTCTCTTATTATGTTATTTTTTTCTCTAATACATTATAAACTCCAATAATCTTTATAGATATAATTATGAACATTTTAATAATACTATTTTTCAATAAATACACAGAAGTAATGTATAATGCATGTAATAAATACATTTTATTTATTTATTACATACTTTATACATTACATAGAATATGACTAATTTAAAAACATGTGTGTTTAATATAAATTTTAAAATTCTTTTTAAAAATTCTGAGAGATTATTGTCCATACTAAGTTTGATCTTTGTCTTCTTATTATTATATAATAGCAAACTTTATTGTTAAAGAAATAGATTCTGAATTCATTCATTCAATCGAAAATTTAACTTACCTTGTGATATTGGAGAATGACTACGAGGGAGAGTTGGTGAGGTATTGCTAATAAGTGTCATTCTGTGTCCACAACGACTGAAAGTATAGAATTAGTACTTTTTACATATAAAATAAATTAAAACATTATTTTAGAAAACAAACTAATTTACATTACCTTCCTCTTCTAGAAATGCTAAGTTCTTTCTGTTAAGTAATAAAAAGATTATAACTACTTAAAAATATTTCGTTCATTAAAGAAATTTCTTTATAAAAATAAGAATCACAATCAAATTTCAAACTGAAAAACTCAGTAGTTATACAGGATGGTCATGATTTACATATGTATTGTATATTGTATTCTTAGAATTCATACAAAAACAAGAATTATGCAAATTAAGATTAATTATTCTGTAGAAATAATTTGTTTGGAACATACGTTCTCTGATATACAATTCCTATAGGAAGAAATATCTATCCAATTCGGTGAGGGGGAAAATGTAAATTATTTACTTTATTTTATTATAAACTGTATAACAATTTTTGCCATTTATAATTATGTTGTTGATATTCTTGAACCTTGTAACATTGTATTAAAAATATAATTTGTTTTGTTTGACATTAATCCTGCCTTGTAAATGGACTGATGCCTAATACAATAAAGACTGCTTGATTGATTGATTAATTAATTAATTTGCTACTCTAAACATTACTAACTTTAATTTTATCAGAAAATGTAAATTAATTGTCTACTTAAGATAATCAAAATTAAAACGATTAAAATAAACTTTCTATGAAAATGTTAAGGAGACATGAATAAAAATTCTTTTTTAACAGTACAACTTTTAATATATTACATTAATATTTACTAAAATATTCTTTGGTAGACTTTCTAAAAATGACTTTTAGTTAATTTTGTGAGTAAATAAATAACAATGTATAATTTTAAAATATTGATACATAAATGAGATATTAAAGACTGGTTTTGTATAAATTTTATTTTGTTGGAATTTTTTTTCACTTTTAATAGCAGCAGTTGTAGAATTTTTCCAATAGAAAAAGGTAAAAAAGAATAAGCAATAGTGTTGAAAATTATATTGTCTATCACATTTTAAACTTTAAAATAATTTGCTTCAATTAAGGTTTTTTTTTTTTTTTATATAAATTGGAACTAAAAATAAAAGGTGATTGAAGATTTCTGACAAAAGTGAAAATGAATCAAGATGGCATGAACTGATTATATTTATTTTCATATATACTATTAAATAAAATTTTAAATCATCAATTATTTGGAGATTATTTTTCTTACCTTTAATTGCATCATAGAAGAGAGATTTAGAGGAAGAGAAAGTGTTAAACTACGTTTACGGAGACCGCTTTCACTAGCGCTTCTCCGTATAGCACCACCAACATACTGATTTCTAGCCTCAGTCACTTCTGTTATTCGATCTTGTGCCTCCATTGCCTCTATTTCTGAGGACTCCTCTTTATCTGACAGAATCATGATCACTTATTCTATTAGCCATTTAATCTTCAAGTTTTCCTGAAGCTTAAATAATTGCTGCACAAGAAGGAATAAGATGACACAAAGAACTTGTTTTTGCATAAAATTTATGCTTCATATTGCAAGTATTATAATTTTCAATAAAATAAATGATATCATTTTCTTTTTGAAATATCTAAATTAAAATCTAATAATTCAAATATCTAAAAAAAAAAAAAAATATAATTTGAAAATTTGTAAATAGGACAAGATTCAATATCTTTTTGTTAATGTTAACTTAAATTAATACTTAACATTATATATATATTATGTATATATAAATGCCTATTGAAGAATCTTTCATAAAATTATAAAATATTGAGGTAAATATCTTTACTTTATTTTGAAATCTATAAATATTTATAAAATATAGTAAAACCTATCTAAAGTGAAATACATTTTGCCAAAATTCATAGCGTGTTATGATTTTATTACCGATGCTTACGGATACAAAACCTTTACCAATATGTTGGTGTATTAGAATGTTTCCGATATTGGAATCTAGTTGTTTCAATCTCCTGTTTATTTGTTTTTCCGATAGTCACTATTGAAAAATGAAAGAAATATTGGTTTGTAAAACTTACTGATACCAATATATCGGTATAGTTATGATTTTTAGATTATTGAAAAAAGATCAAACATCAGTTTGTAAAACATTCCAATACACTGACATATTAGTATCAGTTCAGTATTAGTTACATCTCTAATTTTTTACCAATGAAGAAAAAGAAAAAAGTTAAAACATTAAAACTATCATTTAGAAATTGCTCTTCCACTAACATGAGTATTCAACTATGATGTACCACTCGCTAATCAGCACTAAATTTATTAACTATTGTCAAATTAGACTAACACAGAACTCTTCAGCATTTAAAAACTACTCTTATAATATATGTAAGGATAGTTGCTCTAAAATTTTAATTTTTTGTCATTTCTCATTTGAATAATATAGTACTGAATTTTGGCTAAATGGAGAGAGCAGAAGTATTTCATCCTAAAACATTTCATTGTAATTATTTGATAACTTTTATTCATGAAAAATGGGAATTCACTGAATTAATTTTGTAACTACTTATTTACAACATGTGACTTTACCCAATTAAATATCCATTACTTCAGGAATCAAGTTAAATTTCCTACAGAATTGGGAAAACCAGCAATTCTGCATTGTCATTAGAAAGTAGTTTTAAAAACAGAATACAAAAAATTAATCAGTGATTTTTAGATTTTAAAATGTCATGTATTCAAAACAGAAAAACATTTTAACAAACAATATTGTCTTATTTTATAAAACACAAAAACAAGACAATACTACATTAGATACAAATTAAGAACAAATATGGTTACAAAAGACACATATTCCAACTTTAAAAGTCAAACTGAAGAAACTAATAATGCTACTTTGCATCTGTATATGATATAATATAAAGTTATAACTATATATTTCATGCTACATTAATGAAAACTTATGGGTTCCAAGAGAAAAATATAAGTTTCTAGTCTTGCTAATTGATAATCAAAATAAACACTTTCAATTAACTCAGTTATAAACATGGCTAATAACTTTCAGCAGCTTAAGGTGAGGCTTATATATTTTTTTTTGCAAAAGTACAGGATATAGCAGGATCCAAGAAACAGAAAACCTGAAATATCTTAAAATATATTTTTCCGAAAACTGTAAAACATAACTTTTACTTTATATATAGATATAAAACGTTATATAATGATAAATTAGTTTTTATGTGATTGATAATTTTTTCTACTCTGTTCATCATCATCTAATACTGTTGATATAAAGAAAAATTTTGCTTTAGATGAAAGCAATTTTTTCTTTTATATATATTTTATAACAAATTTATTTGAACATAAAAAAAAATTCAAATTTGGAAGTTGAATTAGTAACATACAGTGAGATTTGAGAATCAAGCATGATTCCTGCCCACGTCATTGCCTTCTCTCTCCAATACTGACTCTATTACATTGGATGATTTCAGGTTCCAACTTCTCTCCAGATATATAGTACCAGATCAATTATTTGGCAAGCTTGAGAATGGAAGTGGCCCGAATTTTCCAGTTTTCTGGGCACTGGCTAACCATATACTTAAAATATAAAATAAACAACAGAAGGTTAAGAACAAAATTGTATTTAGCAGATACAAATTAATACACTTCTAAAGCAAAATCTGTTTGATTATTAATCCTCTTAAAATATAGAATACCATATACAGTGTAATATTTAAGATGAAAATTAAACAAAGAAAAGAACGTAATGAAACTAATGTTGTGCAACACGTATGCAACAGAAACCAAAACAAATTGACCTTGCAGCAAACTACAGTGTGTTACAGTTATCAAATTCAAAACTAGCCAGTTTTCTGGTAATTCTAGATTTCTGGAAACCATATAATTGGCCCATTACTGAATTGGCACTGACTTGTGAGAATCACATGTTAACTAAAAGCTTGACTTATCTGTAATGAATGTATTCTCTACTGATTGGGTATCCAATTGCAATGCTTCCTACTCTATTCTAATTGAATTCCTAAGAGCATAAATAGGTGTGATACAAATTACAGGTTTCCTGACATACAGTGCACTCTACACATGCAAAGTTCAATTTCAATATAGATACTCTGTTGCTAAGAATTGTGAGCTGTTATGCTTTACAGTTAGGACTACAAACTAGTTATCTTCAGTAGTTGTATATCACAATTAACCTTTGGATATTCATAAAGTGCAAGTGATTTTCATCAATTCTTGCAATTATCATCATAGCCTACAAATGACACTTTTAGACATATTCATAAATTTAGAGATCTCTACATGACTGACAGCTTCCATCTCTGATTGTATTCACAGTGTCATGAAGATATTTGGAGCAAAAATGTTTAGCTATAGAATTTTCAATTTCACTTAATAATGAATTAATGATGATTTGGATGGATAAAAATCCTACCAATAGACCCTGCGGACTGACAATGATAATACAGGCTAGTTTTTCTCATTTTCAATTCTGCTTGATTAAAAAAAGTTATGATTAATCACAATGCTTTATTAACATAGAACACATTGACCATATTAATTATATTAATAATTTTATGTCATCTGGATTAATCAAAGCATATTATTGGAAAAGAACATTCTCGGATACTATCTCAAGTATGGAAACTCAATATTTTGTAGTTCGCAAACTCCTAGAAGACTTTCACTGTTTATGAAAGGTCGCTTTTTACCAGCAGTAATTTGCATTTCTATCAAAACAGATGACCAAAAGATACGTGACATGCATTCACAACAATCCACCATCTTGAAAAACATAAATAGCATACTCTCTCTCTCTCTCTCTCTCATTTTTTCAATTTCACTAAATTAGAAGGATTATTTTAGTAATTCAATTTCCAGTTACCAATAATACATAATTTTTCTAAATTAAAATAAATAAACTTCATGAATTTATTTATACACTCCACGAATTGCAGATTAAAATTTTCTGTATCTACCTTACATTCTTAAATGAATGTAATTTAAGTCTAGTTATAGAAAAACATTTTTCTATTGATATTAGCAAGTCTATTAAAATATGGAGACAACTTTTTTCCTTGATACTTTTACTGTGGTTATTTTTTTTATTAGGGGATTGTAACCACTTGCCTTTTTGGCATTACTAATGTACAGTATGTGTTAATAAATAAATATATATAATGTATTTTTCTCCAAAAGATTTTTTTTAAAATTGTTATTGTAACTTGTTACATTATTTTGATGAACTTCATATATATTGTTTTTATTGTGTTATTGTATACTTAATTCAACAGATATTAAAAATAGATACATTTAAATTATTTTTGTTTGAGAAATAAATAATTATAATAGTTTCTTAAATATAAAAAAACAAATCTATGATTAAGAGTAACGATTATTAGTTATTTTAACCCTCTTGTGATGTATTTATGAATGAAAGGAGCGCATGAAAAAATATATTAAATAAATAGCTGTAGTACAAGTATACGGCATTACGTATTTGAATTTTTAACATAATTAAATTTTTCAAACAAATTTTAAAACATGGATTAGAAATAAAAAGAATTACTAAAATTTAAATGTCTTTATAAATAAGATATGTGTTTATTTAATAATTAAATAAATGTATAAATAAATAGAAGTTGTATTAATGATATGAAATAGTAGCAATAGATATAAAAAAGTATATAAACCATAGAAGTTTTTTTACCTTCTAATACATAAAAAATAAGATTATAATAAAATAATTTACTCCTAAAACTAAATATTAGAATTAAATATAATCATTTTTAATATATAAATAAACTTGATTTAAACTGATAAAAATGTAACTATAAGAATAACAATATACTCTATTTAATTAATTACTTGTAAGAGACGAATAAAAAACTGAATTTAAAAAAGTATGTAAGGTTCACAATGTTTGAAATAGTGTGCATGCACAATTAGACATTTAAATTTTTAAAATTTAATTAAAATTATCTTACATTTTTCCGAGTATCTGGAATATGGACGTTTTCA
Source organism: Centruroides sculpturatus (assembly GCF_000671375.1). Lineage (NCBI taxonomy): Eukaryota > Metazoa > Arthropoda > Arachnida > Scorpiones > Buthidae > Centruroides > Centruroides sculpturatus. The sequence continues at coordinate 258,774 of NW_019385222.1, forward strand.
GAAATGGTTACTATGTACTGTATACATAACACGTGAAACGTCAATCACTGAATAAACAAAAATCACAATGACGAACGACTGTAAATACAGCTTTCCAGTCTGACTGCCTTGATGTGCAAGGAAGCTACTTTTATGACTTCCGATTTGATCGATTCTTGCATTATTCCGACCACACAGTATACGACTTTCTCCTTCTGGGCGTGTTCTACTCGTAAAAACACTCAACAAGTAATGCAGACGTTGCTACAACTGTTCATTTCGTATTTAACAAAAATAAGTTCTTTTCTAAGAAAATCCCAAAATGAATTCATCGTTATTTCACGTTCGTCGCTCTCTTTCTCCGTACGTAATTATAAAAAAAAAACAGTACTTGGAATTTTTAGAAGAAAGCACTATCGGGCTCGGGACACTTCTCCAACCAACAGATATATATATATATATTAAATAAAATGTCCAGGAGGAAATACGTTTTTTTTTTTTTTTTTTTCGAGAATCCACAAGTGATCGATGAAATTTGAAGAATTTTAATTAAAACAGAATCAGTGGGCAATACAGCAATGACTCACCTTTGTATATTTCACGCCCGATTATCCGAAGAAAGCACCAGAGGACGGACATTGAGACGTCTGTGTTCGGTCGATGAAACTGCATGCACCTGCACTAGCGTCACTCTCGTAACAGTCTATCCCTCTCTTAATAGTTTGCTCCTCCTAGCGGACATTCGAAATAGAAGAGGAGGAAGAAGAGGAGGAGGGGGAGGAGGAGGAGGGATAAACCTTTTAAAACGTTCGAATTATTTTAAATGGTAACCTCCTCGATTGGCCGCAGATATTACATTATTGATATATTCTATATCATTTTTTTAAATCTACGTCTCGTTCCAAACGGCTATAGAATAATATCTTTGGCAAACGGGACTATTGAATCCGTTACTCTTGGCAACCGGCCAAACTCCCGCAGGCTTGTGACGTCACTGCAGAAACAATGTTCATCACGCTTTTTTATTCAAAGTCCCGAAGGATTAGAAAACTTTAACTGTACGATTATAATTTCCTCTAATATTTACAATATAAAAATATATATCGTATAAACACGATATTTTTTTAAAATGTTTCTTTAATCGCTCAACCTTCACAAAAATGACGATAAATATACGTACTTAAAAACAATTATTTGTGAATTTACTAAAGGTTATAGTTACGGTGGGAAGGGGGAAGAATTAAAAAGAAAATGACCCCATTTATATATATAAAGTTTAAATTTATGATCGAGATATAAAAATAAACGATGCAATATGAATGGATAAAACGGAGACGAAAATTTGATCGTAAAATCATAATGCTATTACTAAACATCCATTAAGGTAAGACGTTAGATTATTCAGTATGTTGGCAGTGAGAATAATGAAGATAAAGAACATAAAAGAGAACTCACCATACTAGTGGATAATGCTGGAGCTGATTGGCCCAACAGGGAATTTCTCATTTTTACTAAATTTGAAGTTTCCGATGATACTAGAAGTACAGCAATTAACTCAATACTTAAAATTTAAAAGTTTATGACTTTAACTTTCGAAGGATGAATAATTTACCTTGTCCACTGACGGACAGTAAATGACTGGCTGGATAAAATGCTGCAAAACTTTCTCTTCTTCTTCTTATATCTTCGGTTCCTTGTCTACTAATGGCTCTACTCTTCCTCTGAAAATAAGATTGATCGGTATCGTTCCTACGGTGAGATGGAGATGACGGGGCATGATCTACCTAATAAATTATTTTCCCATTTAATACACGTTTTTCAATTTAATAACTACCAGAATATTAGAGATATTTTAATTCGAAAATCTAAATAAATTTTTGAATAATGCATAATTATTATTATTATTTAATACTAATTACATTAGTCATTAGTAAACCATAATAGATATTAGTGGTACATATATATTATGGGGGGAAAAATATGATTAATTATAAATTTGATTCATTAAAACTTGATATTTATTTCATACAATTTTAACTACTAGTAGATCAACCTATTTTNGTTAAATCATCAAAATCTGGGTAACATTTATAAAAATTTAGCCAAGATTCCAAAATGTCATTAACATCTATAAATACTTTTAAAGAGGAAAAAAAACTCAGTAACTATTTAAAAAAAAAAAACTTTTCAATTATATCTGTAAACATCGGTGACTGAATTACAGACTGAATTACTGAGATTAGATATTATTGGGAAGTACAGTACATTATACAAAAGTTATTTTAAAAAAAAGAAGAAGAGAAAAGAAAGAGAGATTAGCAAAATTTAAGATTAATTGATTTGTCAAATATAGGAAAAATCGATACATCGAAGGCAAAGAACAACATACAGACTAGAATAAGCTGTGATAAAGTGAGGACGAACCCGTGTTCCTTATTGAACTAAGCCCATACCTTATGGTGTGACCAAAGATCAGAGATAGAAAAAATCATTAATATATGGCGAAGATTCAAACTGAATGACTTAATTTTTATTTATTTCAAAATAGATACTGTAGATAATTTCGATGCACTTACGATTTTTATGAAAATAAACGAATCATTCACACCCTATTGTTTATTTTTTTTTTTATAAATTAAAAATTATTTTTCAATATAAAATCAAATCAAAAATTTATCGAGAAAATTTCAAACTATTATTTATCCATTTTCACGATTAGTAAATTATAAAAATAAAACTTTAACGCTTTTTAATCCTTACCTCGTCTATATTGTACCTTTATATAAAATTTCGCGTCTTTTTAAAGCATTTTCTATTTAGCGAAAGTAAAAAAAAAAAAAATGATTTAAATACATTGAAAGAATGCCGTGGTAAGAACAATTTCGCAAGAAAATTTCGGTAATACAAGCTTAATTGTATATGACAACGTTATAAACAGCATCACAGGTGTAAAAATCATTTAAAAATTCGCCAGAAAGGTAAATATAGCCAAATGTAAGACACCTTCACACCTCTAAAATCGGAACTTATGACTAATTAATAATAATAATAATAATAAAAAAGTCATAGTCAGCTAAAATACTTAAATTCATATTTTTATTTAAAAAAAAAAAACGAAACTTCATACACATTTTTAAAAAAAAATAATTTTCCGGTGACCTATTTTGACAAATAATTTATTAATTTATCCAAAAACAAAAAAATTAATCTAATTTGTTGTATTCAAATACTAATAATAATTCGTGTAAGCTGGAATTTATTCCAATAAAGTAAAAATAAAATCAATATTTAAACACATAACATAACATAATATATACAGATGCATTACTCGAACTAATTTACATAGTAAAACAACAGAAATATTTACTGTGTAATACAAAGAGACAATTTTATTTCAGATTGTTTTTAATATAGAAAAGAATAAATATTAAACAGGTGAATTTATGAGAAGAAGAAGTGTGATTATCTAATGTAAATTATTTACGATTTAAATATGCTCAAAAAACTATAAACAGAATTATAATATCATTTTACTATATATATATATTATTTTATGAACTGAATAAAATAAAATTTAGAACAACAATAACGTATTATGTCATATTCAAATTGGAATTTAGGTCAACACACATTCGACCTAGAATAGTCGTCTTTAGGAGTTGTAATAATTAATACAGTATTTAAAATTACTGAAATAGCTATTAACTAAGAAAAATGTTTTAGAGAATATCGTAGATAATCATTTCGTTTAAAAATATCTAAGCAATTAATTAACTCATAATTTTATCTCAGTGTACGAATAGAAAATATCTCTACCGGTTAATTGTGTAATGGGCAAAATGAAGCCATCGAATTGAAAATAAATCATTTTAAATGAAATAAAACTAATCATTAGGTCTATATTTTCCTGTTTTCCATTTCTAAAACAAATAGAACCCGCATCTCATTTTGTATATTTGTCAAATAAATGCTTCTAAAATGAGAATTTAGTATATTGAATCATTTTATAGAAATTATTACGCTTTCCTATATATAAATGCACCTAGTCTACAGACCGACGAAGATAAGATATTAAAGCAAAAAAATGACAGTGTGTTACTCGAAATTATATGTAGATACATAGAAATTTGAGGGACATTATATGAGAAACTATAATAGAAAGCTTTCTGCGACTTCCAACTACAGTCGATCCCCCCCTATAACACTGTTGATTTTTCCGTTTTATATGAATTCCATGTTGTACGAGTCACTTAGATTTTACAAATACGTGAGCCGTTCACAGCCCGGCACACGTGTTTGTAAAATCTAAGTGACTCGTACAACATGGAATTCATATAAAACGGAAAAATCAACAGTGTTATAGGGGGGTCGACTGTATTGTTTTTATTTCATAAAACAATGTTTAATTTATACAGTTGGTATTTTAATTCGTGTAATCTATAGTAAAAACAAGAACTAATCTGATCGTAAACAACAGTGCGACCTTAATAATAAATCATAAAAGTATTGAATGGTAATAATTTAAAATGCCCACGCAGCGACCTCAATTTAATCTACTCGGTTTATGGAGAATTCGGATGGTTGATCTACCGAACAGCGGGATAGATTAAGTGACATCATCATTCTGAAATAGTAATCAACTAATCACAGTAGGCGAGTGATCCACAAACAACTACTCTGAGGAGCAAGCAGAGTTCTCTAAGTACTTTAGAGCAGCCAGCGGTATTCGCCATTACTTTATTATACGGGAATATCTGACCCTAATAAAGAAAGTGAACAGAGAATGTGCTCTGAATCCGAACTAGACGTGAAAAGTTATGCGAATTCAATCTGGATTCGAACTCAGATTTAACGTAATCATTTTCATAAATAACATTTTTATATTTAAAACAATGTAATTAAGGCCACGAAACATTTTACTTGGTCGTCCCGCTGGTTCTAAATTGATGTTTGTCTATATAATGCATGAACATTGTAGGAGTTCGGTATACGTAATACTTATAAAAAAAATTGTAAACTTCGAAATAAGTGCGGAGATGTCACAAAATGTCACAGTTAGCACGTTCTCAACACTTGTGGCATATTTTGTGATCTCCAAAGGGGTAAAGCTTCTATACGTATATGTAAGCATGTATTTACTGTATATGAAGAAACTTAAAACACGTCTATAAAGAATGAACAATTGTTTATTATGACATCGTCACAGTGCCGGGTTGCAATTTTTAATCATATCTTTCATTACTTAATTTAAATATATGCTTTCCACCTCAAATTAGTAGTGGCATGCCCCTGTAAATCATACTTTTCCTTTAACAATAGAGTCGTTCCGGTTCATCTAACGCCTTTCAGGAAAAAATTTTTGAATTGAAATAACGTGACTTCCAATTTGCATCTGGAGTTCTTAGTTAATCGGGGCTTCCTGCCCCTAATCTTTTCATATCCGGTATCGTCTTTATCTATTTAATTCCATTCTCGAGATTAAGGAAACACAGACGGACGAACGGACGGATGACAGTGGGAATTTATAGGTCTACAGTTTTTTTTTTTTTTTCAAATTGCAGCCCAATGATCCTGATATATTAACAATAAGAAAATGCTGGCAATGTTACGGAGCTGGGCATTACAGTACACTATATTTAATTCTTGATTTGAGTCGGAGTTTATTCTCCATTCCTATTGTGTGACGACCAATCCCTCAGATCAGATGATAATGTATAATTTTAACGCTTTAAAAATATTACTGCTTGGCTTCAAAATTCATTCAGTTGACGAAATAATCACTTGATTTGAACGAATTTAGATCAATAAAAGAGACGAATTTGTTCGCAATTGATTAATACATAATAGTGTATGTTTAATTATCGTTATCTAAAATCCTCCTATACAATCAAATGAATTGTAAGTTTAATTCCTCGGTGGGAATTTTAACAGTGCTGAAACTGATGGATCTACTTATAATTTATGAAAGATATCCGCGATTAAAATCATAATGCAACACATACATACATAAGAGAGAGACTGCACGTCTCTCTTGTTAATCTCAGCATAATTTAGTTAAAAGTATTTGCAATCTGTTCTCTTTTAAATTTAAAAGATAATGAGAAATGTTTTCAGAATAAATCGTAGGATTCTTTTGCACATTAGCGAGGTTGCGGCCGAAGTTTTCATCTGTAAAACGTAAACGTCGAACGTCGAGCGCCGCTATCTTGTAAGCGGCGCTCGACGTTCGACGTTAACGTTTCAGAGATGAAAACTTCGGCCGCAACCTCGCTAAAATCAAAAATTTATCACTCTTAATACTGATTTAACATTGATTTGTTGAAAAAATGTTTTTTTTTATAATTTCCTTGGAATGCATTAATTGAACTTTAAAACTACAATATAACGAAAATTACAATTTCAAATGATTAAATTAAATCTTGAAAAATGAATAGTCAGATTTTAAAGAATTTAACTATTCGTTTTTTTTAACACATATAATGTAATAGAAACCTAATTACAATAATTTAAAATTTTATTAATGTAAAAAGATTTCTTTCGTCTTTCTCTAAGAAATCATCTACCTTACGTAATTCTTTATCAGCAGACTTAAATGTTTATCAAAAAATACACTAACATTCCTAAAAAAAATGGCAATTTTTCTTTTTTGTATTGATTCAACTAGAAATCGCTTTTCCAGTAAGTATTTTCTTGTACTGTTTAGATGTTTCGATAGTTTTTCTTTTCTTTTCATTTAGTATAACACAAGTTTTCAATTTTATTCGCTTGCAGAAAACGAAAATATTCGACCTCATTCGACTATTACATTCTTGTCTGCCTACAACTTAACTATGATAAGTATCATATATATACATATATTCAAAGAAATTTTCAATTTTTAATTAATTAATCTTTTTCGTTATCTTAATCAATTATTTAACACGTTTCTGCACCGAACAAATTCGAACTTTTGTATATTTAAGGTAAAATATACTTCCGATAATCGTAGAAAAAAATCGACAACGAGGAAAAAGATTTTCATACGAGTATATATTCTACTAAAATAAACTAAAATAGGAAAATTTCATTCAGTCCAGAGCCATTGTATAATGGATTCTAGAGCGAATGGAATTGTTCCCATTTTCCCAAACAAGAAAAGCTGGATAATTTATGTTAATGACGAAGTATCTTTGTTTAAAAACTCTATAAAAAATCCGAGATTATATTAAATGAAAACGTCATTTTCTAATGTTGATGGTAAATTTCAGAAGATTTAGAGACGTTTTAGAGATGAAAACTTCGGCCGCAACTTCGCTATTATTTTACTTATATGCTCTGCTTTACAAAAAGACAACTAAAATATTTATATAGTTTTACAGCCATGTATTTTTCGAACACACGATTCTCCCATCAAATAAAGAAAGATTCTTATAGAATTCTAGTTGAAAGTCATAATCTTCCATAAAGCAAACACTGCGAATTACTTGAGGATTTTGTTCGAGATCCAAACAATAAGATTGTACGATTTTATTTTGAACAACATTTCCTAAATAATAAAAGTCGAGAATAAAAATTTTAAACATGCACAATTTACTTTAAAAAACAAAATTTTGAAGACGAAATTTATGGCATATAAAATATTATTTATAAATATTCTATCGTTCGGCTACAGAAACTCTCTGAACATCGTCTTAATTTAGAAGTTTCTCGTGTTACACGCCTCATTTGTTAACGATTATTAAGGAATTCTTGAAAAAAACTAGGACAACAGATTTATTTAATCACTAACACAACTGTCAAGATCTTTGTTTGTGTTATTAGATGGGTAAACAATTTATATAAGATGCTAAAATGGGTTTTCCTCCCTGTCATCTTTACTTTTTCTTTTAATGTTTAAAAAACGAATTTTCATTAAATATATTCCTTAACTTGCTATGTTTCATCTCATTTGTTCTAATATTAATTATTAATATTAACCTCTACACTCTGTGGAAATTAAAATTCAAAATAAACAAGGCAAAAAAAAAACTAGAGATTATAATATTACATACCAGTAATAATTGCTATATTCAATAGGTTATAGTTTACAAATATTATCGATCTTCGAATTAATTACTTGTAATTAGGTAACCCATTAAATATTCTATACGATATATCGTTACATAATAATCAAATCTGATGTTTTCTTTTACGAATCGATATTATCTTCACAACAGTTAGTAGCAAGGATACCAAATGTCATGTTCCAATATGGCCATCCACGATAGATCCTAGCTATTTTGGCAGAGGGTAAACCAATTTTCTATTCCTCCTATTGACTATAAATAAACCGCAGTTGAAGTAGATAAATGGGAAACAAGACAGTCCCCGTTGGCATGAAAGTCAGAAATCGCATTCCACTAACTTCGCTATTAGTCAAGGATTTTTTAAATCATAAATTATGTATAATAATCCATTATTACTGTATTTTTGTTTGAGAAAATACGGGCGAAAAAATAATAATAATAATTAAGACGTTACATTAGAAAGAAACAAGAAAATTTTATGAGTGGTGATGGCTTTAATACAAAAATGCGACTGCATTGACGTCAATGCCAAAGTTTGTAAGAGATTTGTAAGAACCGAACAAGACAGGCGCTTAATGCCACAAGTCAAAAATGGAAACCCATCTTCTTTAAAAATGTCCCCAAGTTTTAATCTTGTCAAATAACCAAGTTATAAAAGATTATTTTAAACAGCAATAAATTTATTAAATTTAATATTATTTCTTATTGGATTATAGACTATTTTTAGTTTACTTTAATGCAAATTTTTACTTTATCTTAAAAAAAATATTTTATTAAAGTAACTGATTAAATATACTTTATATATTTTAAAAGGTAAGTATTATTATTATTCTAAAAGCATTTTAAATAGCATTTTATATCGAATAAAGTTTTCAAATAAGAGAATATTTAAATACTTTTTATCTTTAAAAACATTTTTATAATCTTTCTGACAGTAAAAAATTACACGATTCGCTAGAAAACGGAAAGTTTTAATACGATACATCAGCATTTGACAAGTATCACGTTTATAGTCACTTTCGGCGGTTTCTTTCGGCATTTAAATTTACGACAGTTTTTCGCACGTCATAAATTTTATAAACGAGCTCTACCAAAGTGTTAGAAAAGAAACGATTACATCGAAACAACCTCGTAAACATCAAAAGCATCCTTTTGTAGCTTACCTGATAAACGAGCGGGCTCTGGGGCCTGGGATAAGTAGTACCAGTTAAGCCAACTACAGTAACTTTCATAGAACATCCTCGACGCCTTACTACGACGGGCATTTCGGAATCACTGGACGAAGGGTCCGATACAGGACCGCACAGACGGTCGATGAACCTTCGGACGATACCGTAGCCGACTCCTGGCATCGATCGACGGAATATTTTCTCGGCCACTTGTTGAATATCTTAGGATCGTCTCCGACTGTCATTCGGACAACGATTACGAGGGAAATAATGATAAAAGGCGGATAACGCGGACGACATCTCTTCCGTATCATTCGTTCCCTATGAGTCACAAAGCGCACGTAAGAGAAATACTGGCGACCTTCCTACATTGTAGACACGTAGTCGCCGATGACGTTAATGAAAACACCGCTTTAAATAACTTTCGATATTTTTAAAATAGAGCTCTTATATATATTTTCTTATATTCTTAATGTCATAAATATTAACCTGCGATTCGATCAATTTTTACTCGTCGATCGATAATCTATAATATATGGTCTTTCCAATTTATTTATATTCGTCTCTAATTTGTCGATACGTTCTATAGTCGAATACTGATGTAAAAAAAAGAGAGAATAAAATTTCTCCTAGTAATTATGCGCAAGAAAATAATTTAAAAAAAAACTAATGTTCTGAAAATCCTTTCGGATCAATACTGAAACAATGCAGAGTTTCCTCGAATTATACTAGTTAGTGCCAATGACTCAAATGCAGGCACACAACTGACCATCGACCTATTGATTTAGAAAATGTAGTTGAAATTTTTAATCGCCACAAAAGCTCATAGAAATAAGATTTTTCAAGACATTTATTTTCATTTTATTAACGTTAAAAGTTGTCTTTCCTCCCCCAAGAGTTATTCTCAAAGATATAAAACAAGTTCCTCTCAAAAGATATAGGTTATACTGTATATATATATTCGTAATTACTAATCATAATCATAAAATGGTTTAAAATTGGAAAAAAAATTAATTTCATTGCCAAAATATTATTATGTATTCTATTAATAATTAAATTATAATTCATAGCAAGTAAATGGAATAACCAGGTGTCTTTTTTCTATATAATTTTAAAATAATATTCTTGAAAACCAATACTTTCTTTGCCTTATAACGTTAAAAAATACCCAATACAATCGTCGTGTTAATAAAAAGGTACTTATTAATTATTCAAATATTTTTCATTTTTCAGTTAACCACACTCCCTTTGGATCCGCCACTGTGACTGCACTTACGGCGCCATTTGGGAGATAGTGTTTGAATGTATTATTATTATTTTTTTAAATCAATGTATTATTCGAGATGGCGAATATTGTGTGTTAGCCCATCTCTATTTTATAGAAAATTTTTGCATGTTTACTTTAAATAACCAATGAAACAATTTCAATTGATTTATTTTAATAAGAACGTTATTATTTCTTAATTATAAAAATTTGCAATAATCGCTAATACTAAAAACGAAGAATTTGATTAAACAATTATTATTAATACCAGAAAGTTAAATTATCGTTACATAAAAAAAAAACATTATATATTCCCCTATATTCTCTTCCAGAATAAAAAATGTTTCAGTAAACTTCCCCATTAATAATCTCTTTTCCATTTTTCCCCCAGTTGACTGGAAAATCCCCAATCTGGGGTGAAAAATCCTGTCATCGGCACCTCCGATTTAATTCGCAACAAGAAGCAAACTAGAACTTTGAACACGTTCGAACGCTTCTTTTAGTGAATAAATGAGAACAACTACTGATTAATCTTTGGTATTTACGATTAGAGTACTTAAACGAACTGTAAAATTTAAGTCAAAACAAAAAGTATGAAGTACCATTTCTTAGAATTTAGTAGCCTTTTTTTAAATTAATTAATATATAGAAATAAATAAAACGAAAATTTTTAAATTACGATCATCCTGTGCACTTCTGCTCGAAAATTAAGCGACAAGAAAAAAACAAAATTAAAAAGTATGTACCGAATTTAAATGAAATCTACGTGGAAAATTTTGATAAAAAATGACAATATGTGTACAGCAAGAGAAAATTCTTTTGAACATTTAGCTAAATACAGTATACATCTTATTCGGTAAAGAGCAAAATTTGATATTACAATGTGCAAATATAAAATCATTTCAATAGCGCGTTTGGACTGAAATATAAGCTTGATATCGACGATTCGTTCTACCAATAAGATTGTCAATGAGAATCGGGATTAATTCCCACTTTTGTCTCAAAAGAACAAATTGAGCTCCTACAGAATTCGCGGAGGGGTATTCAGGCCTTCAATCAGTCTTCCTAGTGTGTCCCAAACAAGCTCTATATGGATTGAACTAGAATGATCTGGGTGGTCATTTCATTCTAGCAATTGTTTCCTCTAGATATATAACAACAAGACGCGTTCTGCGTGGACGTGCATCATCATTGTCCAAGTAGAATCGAGGGCCCGATTCGGGACTAATGACGTGAGATATAGACATACGAATTTGGGATTTCATCGTGATACCTTACTGCGGTTACGGAACCAATTCGGAATATGTGAAGAAATGTGCAACCACTGATTGATATTCAGCCCGTACCATCAAACCATTTCCGCCATAACTCTTTCCGGAAATGGCCCACCAATGGCCAAGCGGTCTTCGTACCCTGAACACTGAGAGTTCGGTCGTGGGTCCGCGCCTCTCTCGGCCACGTGGAGTTTTCTGGGTTTTCTCCACGTCTGTAACGCCTAAATAGGGGCCAGTTTCCCTTAAAAAGACTTTCCGGAAGGCATCCCCAATAGGCATATCGCCCAAGTGTTGCGTTGCCATAACTTAACAAACAAATAAACTTTCCGGAAAGATAGAAGGATGATAACCAGTTCCAGCCAGTCTCCATATCTCTCCATAGGTCGTGCCGAGACTCGTTTATAAAAATTACGTTGGCCCATTGTCTTCAATTCCAATACAACGTAATCGAACCGTATTTGCACAAAAGTTAAAGGACACCAATTACCTGTCTTCTTCCATAAAGATTACCCTGATAAAGCCTTAAGACACCCTTTACTCTGAAAACGCTCTTCCTGTGGACGGAGAGGTTTGCAGCGAGTTGATGTATTGTGTATGACCTATGAAATCTCGGATTTCGAAGCAGATAACAATCATCTTTCGCGTTTGAAACAGGTCTTCGAGAGACGGTTCCGCTTGTTTGGTACCGATTTCAAAGACTGCATTGAACACTACAATGAACATTTAGCCATCTAACTAACTGTGAATGACTGTCCAGCCTCGATAGCAATTACTCTCTATCTCATTTTTTTTTTGCTTAAATGGTTTCTTCTGCTCATTTTTACTTTTCCGGCTGTTATAGAATTTAACATAGGGAATGTATGGTGATCGATCAATTTTGATTCCCCTTTTTGGCATTTCTCGACATTTTAATATTCAAGGACGCCGAAAATGTAAAAAAAAATCGCCCTTATAAAATTCTGCATGTATATGTGTGGGAGGAGGTGTTTATTTTGCATATCACAGGACTCAGTAGGATTATTTCTATGTATGAAGCATGTAATTAAATTTTTCTGAATAAAGATTAAGGTGGGGAGATAGAGGGAAGGTCATGAGTCATATCTAAATTGACGTTGGGCTTAATGAAAATTTCACTCGTTATTGGCATTCACAATATTTTTAAAAACTCATCTCTACCTTCAAAAGTAAGCCTTTTGCCTTTTTATAATAATTAATATAAAAATTATTTTTAAAAAAAATCTCATAACAGATGGTGGTAGCGTACGGATCGGTGATCATGAAATCACATTCGGGAGGCTGAAAAGCTCCAGGAATTTTTTTGCGTCTCCCGTCCAGATATATCGGGCCCTGTCCCTCATCACCCGCATGCCCCATTGTGGACTAGCAAAAGAGGCCCACAAGGCGAAGAGAGTTTTCTTTTAAATATTTGTTAAATAGAATAAATCTCTCACAATTCAACAAAATTACTCCCCTTAAGCTTGTGTTATTAAAATTTTATATTTAAAATTATCGGACTTCCTAGTAATTCTCTTAACCTCCTGTTCGAGTGCCGGAAAAGTCGAGCAAGAGTCCTTGCCAACATTTTAAGAATACGATAATCTCGAATTTTTCACAGAAGCACAACTGCAAATTCAAAGTGTTTTCAAATAAAGCTCGCCCACCAGTGGTCTTCGTACCCTGAACATTGGGAGTTCGGTCGTGAGTTCGCGCCTCGTTCGAACGGGCTGGCCACGTGGAGTTTTCCGGGTTTTCGCCACTTCCGTAACGCCTAAATAGGGGCCAGTTTCCCTTAAAAAGACTTCCCGGAAGGCATCCCCCTAGACAGATCAAGAGTTGCGTTACCATAACAAATAAAGCTCTTATGCTGAATAGATTCGAGTGCAGAACTTTTTTTTTATGCAAGTTACTCGTGTAGAAATTACACCTGTATTAAATTTTATGCAGTTTACAAAATTTTGCCTTCTAAATTTCAAATAATTTTACTAATTTTTTAAACTTGTTGTTTAACTTTTGAGCATAAGTGTATATAATACAGTCCACACAGTGATGTCCAACTTTTTATTGTATAGTCCCGAGTCTCGGTGAGTCGACCTGCAAACGTTCGAAGACAAGATTACAAAAATATGACTTACCTTATTTTTAAATGCTTTTTAGAAAATTTCTAACTAAAGGGAATCAGTGTGGTGCTACAGTAATTAAACGATGATGATTGAAGATATTAAGTTTCGAAGAAATCCTTGGTATAATAAACTACTTCACTAAACCAAACAAACCCCTGGAAGTATTTCAGAAAACATGTCTTCAAAATAAAAGAAAAAACTCTTTAAGTTGGATTCTATAGAACGTTTCGATTCCAAATGTTTTTCGAACAATGACACGAAATTCGAATTTCTTTTTAACGTGTTATCTTGAGTTTTTGGAAAAACTTCATGTAATAGTTTTAAAAATTCAAATCACTTATTCTGCCGAATACTAACACAGTGTTTTTTCAATGTTTAAGATGAATAAAAAGAATATAATAAAATTGAAACTAATAAAATGTCTGAATAAAGTAAACAACATTGCATTTATTAAATATTTATTGTTCAGTAAATGCTCAGTGTATTTATACATTTTTGGAATGATTTTGAAAAATATTTTAAAATTATTTTATTGTTTTATTATTATATCTAGTAACATGTTATTATATATAACGTAAACAATTGTACACTGTACTTTATTGCTCTCTACTTTCAAAATGGTGTACGTAAACAAGCTTTGAATTGGAAGTCGTGTTTTGCACTTTCCAAAGAGAAATGATATTTCATAATTAAAAAAACGTTATGAAAACCATGGAATTAACATTTATAAATACAAAATAAGCATTATTATTATAATAAAGAAAAAAAATGTCATGCATTGCTTTCAACTGAAAGAACACTACCAAATATCCAAAACAGGTACAGTACATGCGAGTACTGTACTTCTTCAGAGATGTTTCTTTTAAGACCGGCAATTTCAAAAGTAAGTCCACCAACTCAAAGAACAATTGCAATGTCTATAAATACCTTTGTATCAACTGTAAACAATATAATAAGCAAAGATTTAAATCTTAAAAAAAAACTAAAAAAACAATGTTTACTGACTTTTTCCTAGGCATGCTGTTAAATGCCAAACACATATATAGACTGCATTATGAAAATTGTCTGGCAAAGAGAGATAAAATTATATTTTGACTATTGACAAAGCATAAAACTACTTAAATAACTAACAAAAAAAAAAAGATGACAAAAGAGATGGGGATATCAATAATACACATCTTGATCATATTCCTTCAAGTCTGATGATGGTCTACTACGTCTTGAGATTGCTTTTTCTAAATGCAAACTAAGAAATTTTGAACAAAGTACATGAATTACGGAAAGGAGTTGAAGAATAGAAGTAAAATACCACTATTTAATCTAAGAAATGTATTCATATCTTAGAAATCTAGATGTAGGTTGATAGTCCAGAAAGATAGTTCAGATGTTTTAAATAATTTCTTAAATATTTTATTTATTAATTATTTTACAAGAAAATATTTAGGTAGTTCAAAATTTCCTTTAAAAATTTTTAGCATCAATTAATGATACGGAATTATGTTCATCTAAACATCTTCATTTCATATCCAATTTTCTATACGTGAATACGGGGTAATACTGTATTAGCGAGGTTGCGGCCGAAGTTTTCATCTTTGAAACGTGAACGTCGAACGTCGAGCGGCGTTCGACGTTCGACGGATGAAAACGTTTGNTTGTTGTAAGCGGCGCTCGACGTTCGACGTTCACGTTTTAGAGATGAAAACTTCGGCCGCAACCTCGCTAATATTTGGATCGTGTGTCATAGGCTAGACACCCTGATTTAGCCGGTTGTTAATAATGGTTCATCTATAGGTCTTATTAAACACATTTTCTGGTTGTCTCGATAAAGAACAACATACAGAATTATATATATACAGCATATAAAAGCTTTATGTCCATTATGATGTAATAAGATACGCATTGCTTTAACAAGTTCAAACTTTAAGAAAAAACATATACATTTTAATTTTAAAAAAACCTCTAAATTTAATATTACAATGCAAATCACAGTCTTTAGGAAATGAACAATTTTTATATTTAGTTTAAAAAATTTAGTGAGTTGCTTATCTTTCCCGGCAGCATTTGGTGGCACCATTTGTTATCATATTTTATTAAAAAACTTATATCTTTAAACTATTATAAAATGGCAAAAAGCTTAATTTTGAGGGTGGGTATGGATTTTATAAAAATTTGTAAATGCTAATAACGAGTAAAATCGTCATTAAGTCCGACCCTGCAGGAAATACACACGACCCCTATTAACTCCCCGCCCTCTAAACCTTATTTAACCAGCAAATTTAATAGCATCATTCCCCTAGCAAAATTTCAGAAATTTTCGACAAAAAGCACAGGAGTTATTAAGCTTCAAAGAGGGAGAACAAAATCGTGCTTTACACACGCGCGCACCAACATCCACACATACGGAAAAATTTCTGAATTTTTTTGCATTTCTCAATATTTCACCGTGTCCTGAGCCCAAAATATAAAAATCTTGACAGTCATTTTTGACCGATCGCTATACTTTCCTCTGTAATATACAGTATAACAGCCGCGATACAGAACAAATAAGAAGAAATTCTACTGAGGCATCATAAAAAATATTTTTAAAAAGTTTAACATTTAAAATACTAGAATACACTTTTACACATTAATCTGACAAAAAAAATTTCTTCTCATTTTCCGTGCAAATTCTATTATAATATGAAGCTACAAGAGAAACTTCTACTTGGTTGGCGATCCTAAACGTGTGAATAAGAAAGGTCAATTTCTTTGCCTATGATATACTGAATGCCATTAAAAATAGACATTACTATGACGAACTGCTTCGATTAATATTGCGATATTACTTTATGATAAATATCGAACAAATTTTGACCCAATATAATTCATAAATCTCTTCATTGTAAAGGCAATGTTTTATTTTACCATAAAGATCTATTTTCTTTAATTTTTGCAGTTACCAAAACAAATCGTTACCGATAATTCTATTATCTGCATTATTTATGCCGGTAAGCGATCGTTTTTTTTTAAATTATATACAATTTTATTATCTATTTTTCTTCTTGTAACGATGATAATGGTTTCTACATTTTCGATACAACTGATTAGCGATCAATTTAGAAATTGCTGGCCAATCAAACCACGAAAAGTGATGGCCGAGCGGTTAAGTTGTCAACTTATTCGTTCTGGAGATTCGGAATCGAATCCAAACAGATCGAAAAACTCTAGGAATATCTCTGATATATCGGGCTCCTTCCTTTGCCACCCGGCCGCTCCATTGCGGACTCGGCTAGCCCACAATGGGCTTGAAAAAAAAAAAAAAAGGCTCTCTTAGTGTCTACAAGACAAAGAGATTTTTATAAAAAAAGGTTGAGAAGCACTGAGCTAAATGAAATATTTCCTTATTGAAATGTCACCGTTTCACAAGAGCAGAAATCTGACAGAAAATCGAAATTCTCCCCCCCAAAAAAAAGACAATTGCATTCAATTCAAAAATTATGCGATTTTAATTATGAAAAGTGCATTTGACATGCTTTTGTCCTTTGAAATGTATTCATACAAACAAACTATTCTTCATTTCCGATATGCCTTTTGAATTCAAACGTCTACAATTTACAATGTGTCTCTTCTCTGTAACATCCATCAAGAAAATCAGGGACAATAATTTCTTAAGGTTATGAATGCTAAACTACAGAGTCCTTAGCTTTTCCCATAATCAAATTTATTTCCACTCCTGATCCTTGAACATACCAGATAATCAGTATTTTTGCACTTAATTAAAAATATAAGACATGTTATTAGTTTTCTAAGTATTATAAAAATACTTTTTTGGTATTTGTACTTAAATATAAACATTAAAAAATTTTTAAATTTTGGAACAGATTCATACAAAATAAGGTTATGTAAGGTAAAAATATCTTGTATATATTTTATAAACGACTTAATATCCAAAATTTTCCGAATAACTGGGAAATTTTATATATTCTTGCTAGTATGTATGTAAAGCTCCATTGGTCTCTTTCTCTTTTACTTACAAAATATTTTAAGTGGAAACAGTCCTCTTGCTAAAAAAATAGATATTTTAATAGGAACAAAATGTTATAATCGTTATAAGAAAAACTGATATTAAAAACAGATATTTATGTTCTATGCAATTCACAGTTTAATGCTAAATATAGTTATTTGTAGAACCAAATAGCACAAAAAACGATCCATTTTGAGTACAGTACAATCTGTGTATTTTTTTAAGAAGTTTATTCATTAATTTGGTCAGTGTTATCTTAAATTAAAATGTTTTCTTTTGTCTTACTATATGATGTTTTTATTAAAATATTTTTGTAAATTAAATATCTTTTTACATAAATATGTGATTCTTCTAGAAGCTTATAAACTTCTGAAAAGATTTCTTCTTCGTTTATGTCAAGTAATCAGCAATTATGTAATTCTTTATTCACTTTGTTACATTTTATGAATTTTTTTTAAACTGTTCTATGGGCACTTAAAGGATCTTTTCCCATACATATTACTGGCTCAACTTCTAAAAAATAAATTAAGGAAACAAATATTTTATATACTAAAAATCATATAATATTGAATGTAAATAATACAAAATCATATTTAAAAAATTATGTACTTTGAAAATTATGGAATGTATCTCTTCCCAATTCTCTGCAAGTGTCGGTGGATCCCAAGGTTATGATAATTGTTTAAACGAAAATATTAATTGCTAAGAAAAATTTGTAATGATTACGTAGAAATTAGATCGAAAAAATGAAGTAAATCAATCCATTAGTTTCTCAAATAGCTGGCGAGGACTCTTGCACGACTTTCCTGGCATTCATAAATTATGTTAAAGTTACGTTAAAGTTATAAAACATGCAGTGTTATCTGTTACAAGATTTAAAAATAATTATTTTATTTTATTATTATAAAAATGAAGGCTTGTTTATGGGGTAGAAATGAGTTTTTAAAGAGATTGTAAATGTAGATAACAAGTTAAACTTTCATTAAGCCAGACCCCACTCGAGATATTACACATGAAAATTCATCTTCGAAAATATTTAAAACCAGTTTCTATAATAGAGTACATTAGGATAATGTCATCACATCTGGATTATGTTTATAAATTTCAAATTTGGAAGCACTTTATACAGTTTTAATTATTTTCCCAACTAAAATATGATTTTAAAAGTATCATTATTAAGCTATGAGAGCTCGAAACCATAAATAATAAACCATTAATGGCAAAAATGCAATTTGAAAATATCTGATGTAATAATCAAAATATTTGTGTGAAATTTAATAACAGCAGAACAGCTAAACTGAAGAATAAATTTTATAAAATTAAAAAATTCAGTTAAAAATGAAATATCGTAACATTTATCCACAATATAAATTCACTTTTTAATAAAAGTTATTTCACTTTTGACATGAAAAGTTTCATCACTTAATGTTCAGAATAAAAAACAAATCAAAACATTTGTAAAACTAGCCTTGGTTTTCTTGTTTTTTCTTTCTACTTACAAAAAACATTGGAGAATGCTATACCTCTTTGACAAAAAAAAAAAAAAAATGGCACAATCCCACATAAACCCAAGCTTTAATATAGAAACATTGCATAAATTGTTTTAATATGTATGGCTTATGCTGTGAATAAAATGTTTTGATTTTTTCAGTTGTCTAATAATTTAGTCTTGTCTCATCTTCTACGGTTAGTGTGATATATTTGTCAATGCTTTGTTTATTAGATGGATTTTATTAGTGTGGCCAGAGCTGTTCTTTGATATTTTAAATCCCTGTAACGTTCTGTAACAGATTCCTCTCTGTTGCATCAATATAAAACAATGTTCTGTTTCCTGGTTGTTCTAGTATTATAGTATAAACTTTCAGTTCTCTCCTTAAACACCCATCTATTTCTATTCTTACCACAAAATTTACATAAGGTGGGCTGGGATGTTATCAGCAAGTAAAAAGGCAGGTTCTTACATAATTTTAATAACTTATGTATGACATTTCCTAGAAAGGGCTGTCCATAAATGACATCCCAAAGAAAGGGAGGAAGGGGATTACGACAAGTTGGACAATGTCAGATAAAAGGGAAGGGAGGAGTTGAGGTTCAGTGGGCATCTGTTTATTTCATTAAATTTTATACAGTTTATGCATTTTATTTTATTTATTTTAAAATTTCTTGTATGTTTCATTTCTACTTATGGTATCTCTTTCATAAAATGATAAAAGATTTTAAGGGGAATTGAGTTTTGTTGAATGTCCAAAGAGGGGAGGGGGTTACAGAAACTTTGACAAACTGGGAAAAAAGAGGGGAGTAATAATTTCAAGAAAAATGCAGACATAATTTATGGACAGCCCAAAAAGTATTGGGACAAAAGAGAAGCATAATTTTCTATTTAGCATCAGAATAGTTGCAGTATATGCTGTATTTTATGTTTAACTTTGTTGACTAAAAATTAAACTGATGCAGATAAACCATTATAGCGCATGGAATTTCTTATGATTGCTTTACAACTAGAATTAGATATCTTAGATAAGGAATAAGTGTATGCCATTTGAATGTAACATATAAATACAGCACTTAAAAATCTATCAAATTGGTAAGATTCTTTAATAGGGAAAATTGAGGTACATTGTTTCTGTGGTACACAGTAAAATAAATGTGATATTGGACAGATGAAAAGATCAAGGAGCACAACTGAGTGATATCCTGTGGTTCTGAGAGAAATTTTATAGATTGGAAGATGTTGATATGGCTAAAGAAGGTATCAAAATCAGCCCTTTAATGAAATTATTAATATGTCATCTATGTACCTGTATTAAAATATAGGAAATGGAAGAGGCCTAACTAAAATCATCTTTTCCAGTTGTCTCATAATTACTTTGGCTACGAATACCAATAAGAGTGAGCCCATTGACACTTCCATTTGATACAAGTAAAATTTGCCTTTGAATCTAAAATAATTTGTAGTTATGAGACAATTAGAAGCATTATTATATCAATAAACATTTTTCTATTTTAGTTGTAATTCTGGCAAAATTTTATAGACTCAAAAATAAGATTAATATAATAATATAGGCTCAGTTATTAATATAATCAATATCATATCTGAAATAGTATAATTATTACAAACATAATTCATATATATATATTTCCAAATAAACACTAATTTTCGGAAACAACTAAATATAAAATTTACTTAACAATAATACAATAAATATTATTTCTATCTTAATATTTTATGTAAAATATTTGTTGTTGTTTATTTTATCTAAATAAATTATAATTTTTAAATCTAAACTGAAATTAAAAGAATTTTCACTTAAAAATTATTTCACCTAAAATGTATAATTATGTATTTCAGTTTAAATTATATTTTCATACAAAAAATATATCAGTAATAAATATTCAAATTAACTAACAAAGAAATTGAAGAATGTATTTTTTTAAATAATTTTGAAGAGAAAAAACTTCATAAACCTTTTAATTTTTCTCTACATACACAAAATGTCCATTTAAAATAACAGCGTTTAGCCCAGACCTTTAAAAAATTTTTACATAATTTACAAAGAAAGTAAACTAAAATAGCATTTTTCAAATTATTTTAAGCTTCAAAACCAACTTCAATGCTAAAAATTTAATAGAAATGATCAAATTCACCAAACTTTGTTGTTCATTGGGTCAAATATCTGAAAATATCTTGTATTCATCCATCTAGAAATACAATTAAAAAGTTGAATTCTGAGTCAGTGAAATTTGTATTCACTACAAAATAATTATCAAAACATTTTTAACCTTTCAATTAACCCATCAAGTTTATTGTAATAAATACTGTTTAGTTATTCGGTCTCAATATATAAAAATATTCAGCTTCAATCATCTCATTAAATATTTATTCTTCAATAAATATGTAAAAATATTAAATTTCAAATTTGTTCACCTTATTATTGAAAATCATTGATTCTCTTCTAGTTATAAATTTTCAAAAATAAGTATTTAAAAACAAAAAGTAGAATAATTCATATTTTTATAATTTTTATAAAACTTAAAATAGAGAATGATTTAGATCTGTTGCCCTTAAAGATTTTGTGAATGAATTTTCATATATATATATACAGTAATGCCTTGACTTACGCTACCCCGACTTACGCAAACCTGGAGTTACATGATTTTCAAATCTCATCGATTCGTTTTTTGTTTGAGTGCCATGCAACTCTTGATTACTCACTCCCCTCACACTATTGTTCAGCTTAAATGTTCGGACGTGTCGTGCGGAATTGACACATAGCTACAATTTATTTTGTGTTATTTATTTCTGTGTTTGTTATATCTACGGAGACTTAAGAGATTCTATGTGGTGATTTCTTGTAACCGTGAACGAATCAAAAGACGAGATAAGATTAATGAGAACATTTATTAGCTTACATACATCCGACTTGGATTTTACACAAATTGCAAAATTATACCCCGACTTACTCAAATTTGACTTATGCGGTTATCGTTCGGTCCCACCTATCGCGTAAGTTCGGGGTATTACTGTATATATAAAATTACATGTCCTGACTGACTACTGACTGACTCATCATCGCCCAGAGCAAATCGCTGAACCTAAAGAGGTGAAATTTGGTACACAGTTAGGGTATGTCATGAAAATGCACACTAAGAAGGGATTTTTCAAAATTTAACCCTGCAGGGAGAGGGAAAAGATTAAGGCTTAACCTGAAGAATGGCTTCTACTGTACTATTTTAAATGTGATTCTTTGTTTTTAACTGCATTTTAGTAGGGTATACCATGAGAGTACACACTAAGAAGGGATTTTTCAAAATTCCTCTGTGGAGGGAGAGGATTAAGGCTTAATAAGTCTTAGCTCCAAAAGGCAGTATCACAAACTTGGTTTACAAAGAGGTACTAGGGTAAGTAAAACTCTATTTTTCTGTAAGTATTTATACTTTAGAAATTTTCAGATAACATCATTTATGTTTGAAAAAAAATTAAACTCAGATTTATCATATCTCTGAATCCTATAAATTTTGAAACTTGAATTTAGGTGCATTAGCAGTCCATAGTTTGAAACAAACAAAAATCAGTAATTTTACCAAATTAGTAACAACTAATGATTGAGAGTCTTAAAGAAGTACCGAGAGAGGGTTATTTCTATCAAATTGCAAAATCCGCATGGGCAAAGCCGCAAGTAACAGCTAGTATATATATATATATAATGTATAGCTTCTTTTTTATATATATTAATGCTTCATACTTTCTTTTATGTATAACAAACTTTATGCTGATATCTTGAGACAATACTTTTTTTTCAACTGAACAAAGTCTGTGAAATAAATTTAACTTTAAATATGGGACCTCTTCAAGAAAAAAAATCGAACACCACTGATCTAAATCAGTATTTTGATTTATAAATCTCAAATTTATTTATTCTACATTATAAGTAGCATTTAATCTAAATATATACAAAATACAAGATAAGTATATCTTTTTTTATGTACATTAGTCTAAAATGCAGCTTAGCTTATTAATTACAGAAATAAAAAAATAAATCTCAGAACCAGAAGTAATCAAATTATCCTTAAAATCTTTTTGAAAGTATTATTTTAGTGTCAGACAGACTATATCATATGAATGATGGGGACACGACAGATACAACGCACACGCAGTAGACATCGCACAATCAAATCTTTCTTCAAAATTTTCTTTTTAAAATTGCGTGACGGTGTTTTAGAATAAGGAATCCAGCTATTTTACCTGAAGAAGGACATGGAAGGTGTTCAGAAAACATTTGTATTTACAAAGTTGTTTACTTTTTGTATTTCCACACACCGGTTAGAGGCTCGAATGAGTAGGTTTTATTTATTTATTTATTATACACACCGCGGTGTGCATGAAGAAGTTATATCATATGAAACACTACAATTTACAAAATTTGTTATAAAACAGTTTTCATATCATATTTAAATAAAATTAACTGTTTAACTATCACAAACAAACATCAATTTTATTGATATCAGTTCAAGACATATCAGGTTCCAAAGTTCTGAAATTTCCCTATTTTGTATAAATTAGGGAGTCAATAAGAAATGTTTTGCAACAACTTTTTCAGGTTTATTGATCATCTATATTTGTAGTGTACTACGGAATACAGGGACCTGATAAAGAACTCTGTCCAATGTGAATTTTCTGCAATTTATAAGTATCCACTTTCATTTTATATCATTTTGTAATAACTTTTATGTGACTCAAAGTTGTATCTCATTTATTTCTTTCTTAATCAGAACTTTGTAACATTTCTGATACTCAGTATGCCCTGCAGGTCTTGTGCCAACACAAGCAACAACTCATGTCATCATATTCCTGCTGTTCATATCAAAGTTGTGATATTTTGTGCTCATGCCTTCCCTCTTCTATCTTTGCTCTCAGAAAAGCAAAGACATGAGAGGAAAGGCATGGAGTTTATATTGCTACAAATTATTCATGGTTCTTTGATAGCTTAAGAATTTTTATCAAGAACCAAAATAGCAAAAAAAACTATTGGATTAGCAAGGTTCTATTGAACTTACCACCTTGAAGTGGTATTCAAAGAAATTTTGTAATCCATTTTTGTAGTTGGTGTTGGGAGTGTAAATACATTTCACATAATCCAGACTAAAAGTAACTTCTGTTAGACATTAAATTTCAATTTTTAATTCCAAATTAAATTCAATTCTATTCATGGATACCACAGGTTGTCCATTAGTTAACATGTACAGTAAAGTCCCGCTAGTCCGAACACCGCTAATCCAAACAGGTTTCAGTCGGTAAAGAGGAAATTTTTAGCTCGCAAAATATACGTTTTTTTTTGTATTTTCCAGTTGAATTTAAATGGTATTAATGGTACAAAAAGATTTAGAATTCCACAACAAAAAAAAAATTATATTTTATTGTAGTACTGTATTAATACTGTACAAAATTGATAAATCAGTGTTTGATATGGCCTATTAAAAACAGATCCATACTGTACTTACACACAAAAACGAACAAAATCATTGATAGTGTTGAATCTATATAAACTGAACCTGTTTTACTGCTTGCTTCTGCATTATTTCAATTATTCGGCAAATCCGAAAATCTGCTAATTCAAACGGGGCTCGGTCCCAATTAGTTCAGACTAGCTGGACTCTACTGTGTTATACATTTGAATAAATTTTCTTGTAATTTAAAAAAATACAAGCAAATATTTATATAAAAAGCTATTCCATATTGATATGACATATTTCTATATATCTTATAAAATATATCAATTATATTGTATACATTTTTAATTTCAAAACATAACAATCCTCTCAAATAGATATTTTATTTTGTAATTAAAAAAAAAAGTAAAAAGTAAGTAGTTTTTATAAGAACATTTGTTAGTTGAATTTATATTAACAAATTTTATAAACAATCATTTCTCAAGATGTGAGTTTTATTAAAATTATGATATTTGAAAAAATTAAATAAATTTACAAACTTACCTCTTCCATTTCTCTAACAAAATGAATAAGGTCTAATATTTTCTCCAATGCTTCTTCATTTTCGACACCATATTCTGATATCAATTGGCTTTTGCTACATTTCCAAAGATGACGAAGTGGTATTTCTGAGGGTAACACATTTCCTAGAGTTTCAGTTAAGTTATTATCTGCTAGGAATGATCCAATAGTAGGATCTGAATCATCCATCTAAAAGATTGTAAAAAATATAATCATAAATAATCAAATGTTTTCATACTTTTTTCTCATCTATTATTATTTTAAAATATTCACTATTAAGTACTGGAATTTATAACTATCTCTTTCAAAACCTTTTATTTCCAGTAAAATTAATAATATTTACTTGCTTGAACAATATCATACGCATGGCAATCAGAAGGATCCTCAACAATATTGACGTCTTATTCACAGAATTCCGGGATGAAATATTAATATGCAGAAGGTGAACCTATATAATGGAGGAGGACATAAATAGCCAAATTAATCTGCATCAAATAATTTGAACGGTTGAACTAAGTGGCAGTTAATATTTGAATTCTGGGCATTACAATATTAGAACATTTCGAACCTGTAGCAGTTCTCGATAGAGATACAAAAACGTTTGTTCAAGCAAGTAAATATTATTATTTTTACTGGAAATAAAAGGTTTTGAAAGAGATGATATTTTAAACAATAGTTAAGATTTTTTTCCTGCTATAATTTGATATTTAACACTTTCATTACTGATTGACATGATTTTGCATTTTGACACTTATCACATGGTAAATATGAGACACTTTTCAAACTTTTGTAACAGCATTTGTTAGGATCAGTATTTTGCAAATAGAAATACATGACAAGGTCTACAGATGGTGTTAAAATCTAATGGAGTATTCATTTTTTCTGTATGTATGAGAAATGTCGAGCAAAAAAACTTTTTCCGTCTTATATTTTTCTTTCAAAACATAAAATACGAGACACTGAAAGGTGAAAAAGGAGACACCCTTTATATCACCATAAGGACTTCCTATGCCAACTGGGACATTAATAATGAGGTACTACAGGTTAATGATGAAAATTAAAATGTTTTTGAATGGATGCTTGTCCACTTTAGTCCAATAAATTATTTTAGAGATTACTTATTGTAAATTTTGAGTTTTTAGTAATTTAAATAATGAATTACAAATATTAAACAAAAAGAAAAATTACATATCATTTTGTAATAACTTTTATGTGACTCAAAGTTGTATCTCATTTATTTCTTTCTTAATCAGAACTTTGTAACATTTCTGATACTCAGTATGCCCTNTTAAAATGTTATAATTAATATTTTTGCAGTATCATTGTTATTACATTGAATTTTAATAAAAATGAAAACAGTACATTACACATTTAAAACTACAAAATATTTATAACTTCTGGGAAGTCAAATTCTGAAAACTGACAATGAATAAACAATTTATTCTACATTGATTTGTTTTACATCACTGTGTCTAAATTTTAAGGAGGAAATGATATTGTCATTGGCCTGGCAGGCTTTACAGGCTTTACACCACAGTTTAGTCCTTTTGTTGAATCTCTGTTAAGCATGGACTATGCATGCGCAACTTTGAATTTTTAAAATTTTTTTTGTATTCATACTTCAAATACTTGGTTGAATTTATATTTCTTTCAAAAAAGCTTCTATGCTCTTAACGACATCCATCTGGAATGTTTTTGTTTTTTGTTATTTCACACCAGTTATTGGTTCTTTGTACATTGTTAACTGTTTCCCAGTGTGGTGCATTGTAATTTATTGATTCAAGAATTTAAAATTGTGCTTTTGTTTCCTATTTTACAGAATGGTATGGCAATGACAACCAAGTCATACAAGAAATTGGTTCCGAAAATGTAAAGAGCTAAATTAAAACCAACCTTAAATTTTTGAATCAATTTAGAATAAATTATTTAAAATAAAATTCAATAAAATTTACTGCCAGGACAATAATTATAATTTTGAAAAAATTTAGATGATTTGCAACATTTCTGCATGCCTAAGTGGTGGGGAAGTAGCCTGCAGATAAAGATCGACTCCATCACAAGATTTATTATTTCCTATTGGTGTAGGAAGGGACAAAAAGGAAGGAAACTCGTAGAGTTCATCCATAAGAAATTTTGTAAATTTTTTTCAAAAAAGAATAAATTATGTTTAAACTTTAATATTTATACAAAAATTTATAGTATATTTAT